>NC_085876.1:29507078-29679578 GCF_034702125.1 Engraulis encrasicolus | reverse complement strand
TTGAGTTCGGCCCGCGACTTTGTCCAGAATTTCATTTTGGCCCTCAGTCAATTTGAGTTTGACACCCCTGGTTTAGGGCATCTTACTCTAATAGAAGATGTTTGGGAAAACTATGCAGAAAAACACAAAGCACAAAGTGCCATTTGCTCGCTGTTCATGTGCTTTTAATGAAAAACTGCAATCAGCCAGCAGCTGGGGGTCATAGGATTCAATGTTAATCGCTAACATGGAGGTAAAATTTGCACTGCCATACTATGAGAACAAAGCACAGGAGAAAGGTAAAACGTAAACATTTAACTCAATGGGAGGTGTAATATTAGCTTATTTCTATAAATGACACAGTATCTCTTTAAAACAAAATAATTCCAACCCATAGTCATAAAAGAGGAGTGTTTATCGGCCCCAAGGAAGAAATTCGTCTTTATAGCCTGGTTACGGCCCGGTTACAGTCCGGTTACGGCCCGGTTATGGCGTGAGGTCCTGCCATGTCTGTGTGGGGCTTATGTCGGGATGGCGTGACCAGGATGATGGCACAGAGCCATTGCCCTGGCTTAAGGTTAGCCATCAAAGCGACGCACACAAGACTGCGCTTTGGGGGGAGCGAAAATAAGGAAATGATTGTAAGTGATATCAATCAACAAAGAGCTTTGTTCTTTTTTGTGCCTTGTTTTAATTTACGCCTTTGAGCCTAATTAAAACGATCCTAATTAATCAGATAAGAGGAAACGTGCCGATGTGCTAAATGGGGCACGGACGCGACGAGACAAATC
The DNA here is from genome assembly GCF_034702125.1 of Engraulis encrasicolus. NCBI lineage: Eukaryota > Metazoa > Chordata > Actinopteri > Clupeiformes > Engraulidae > Engraulis > Engraulis encrasicolus. The sequence goes on along the minus strand of NC_085876.1, from coordinate 29,678,808 downwards.
CTCCCAGAGGGATCTGAATTAGAGAAAGGCAAACTTCATAAAGCACACAGCCTTACATAAAGCACACAGCCTAACATGACCCACAGGGCCCATATGAAGCACACAGGCTAACACGAAGGCAAACTTCATAATGCACACTCACTAACATGAAGGCAAACTTCATAATGCACACAGACAAACATAAAGTCCACAAAACTGTTTGGATTGGAAAACATTACACCCATCAACAGGCTTTCAGGGTGACAGCAAGAGAAAGAGAAAGAGAAAGAGAAAGAGAAAGAGAAAGAGAGAGAGAGAGAGAGAGAGAGAGAGAGAGAGAGAGAGAGAGAGAGAGAGAGAGAGAGAGAGAGAGAAGAAGAAGAAGGCAAAAGGAGGGATGGATGACAGGAGAGTGAGAGCGATTGCGAGATACAACATGATAGAGAAAGAGAGAGGTGTCTGATCCAGCTGTAATAGCAGGCTGCATGCATGCTAATCTATAAATCTCCAGCTGTAACAGCAGGTTGTCTGAATGCTAATGTATGGATGCTAATCACTTCAGGCCATGGGGCTGTCTGTTCCGGCACTACACTATTGAGGTCTTACATCATGAGCCACACTGTGACTACTTACTTCTGCTTCTCCTTGATTAAACCCTCCTCACTAAGCTAATCTCAATGCCAATTTACACACATATAGGTGCACGCACACGCACACACACACTGCTTCTCACTCCACTCAACAGTCTGACACACACCTCATAGGTAATTCTTGACCACTTAGAGGAGTGTTATGTAAAACTGAAGTATTATCATTAGGCTATAGCTATGGATTTTAAAATGAAAAAAGCAGTCGGTGGGGCTCCCCTGCTGTCATGAACACGTCAAACACTCAGTCAGTCGCTAGGCCATGCCGTCTACTGCCTGACTGGAAAAGTTACTTTATTTGAAGACCCATTATAGAAGTGGATGCACACTGGGCAGGCACTTTGCAAACCTAAGTGTCAATCACCACCGACAGGTCTGGTGGACGCACTTATTGCAGATACAGACCACTCAACTCCTCCTTCAATCTTCATCTCTTTTCTCAACCTGCCTTTTTTTCTTACTGAGGAGACTTTTTCCACTTTTCTTTTTACATTTTTGGGATTGTTTTGAGTATTGAGCTCTATTCTAGAATCTTGGCTACAAAGGAAAGATTCAAGAGTATTCTATTATAATCTTAGCCAGAGATTCTTTAAGTATACATAGTACATATATATAGTCTCTCTACTCTCTCTGTCTTAGCTGCAGAGGAAAGATTCTAGAGTGTTCTTTTGTAGAAACTTAGCTACAGAAGAAAGATTCTAGAGTAAAGTACTGCATTCTAGAATCTTATCTACAGCGGAATGATTCAGGAGTGTTCTATTGTAGAATCTTCGCTGCCGAGGAAAGATTCTTGTGTATATTATATTCTAGAATCTTAGCTACAGAGGAAAGGTTCTAGTAGAATCTTAGCTACAGAGGAAAAAAATAATAATAGAAAAGCCCTCCCAGAGCACAGACCTCTGCCAAGGCCGTTCAGATTATCATTTAAAAAAATCATCAGCTCAAGGCATTGTACACACTCAAAATGTCAGAACAATACATCCACGAGGTGGCGAGTAGTTTTATAAATCAACAGATAAGGAACTTAACCCTGGGAACCACACAACCTTCTTAGCAGAGGCAAGATCTCACACTAACCCAGATAGCTATTGGCAATAAAACAGGCCTGGCATGGATGTACTTCAGCGCAACTTAAGGCTAACAGTGCCAAGCTCAAAGTAGCTGGATAAATGGTACAGTAGCTGTGTTGTATTGTTCGTAAAGTAGGCAAATCTCCTTTGTGACCACAGATAAATACTGTATTCACTACCCATGAAACTAGCACCCTGAACTTCTTGTTTGTTCACTTGGGGGCTTGTGCCACTTTAGGGTCCTGTAGGCTGCAGGTTCAAATCCCACTCAACTGAATATTGTCAGGGCATGACGGATGAAATAGCATTATGCATGAAAACAGAAAGTTTCAAAGTTAAAGTTCAAAGACCATATGTCTACTAGCAAATGTCCCACACCTGATTTCAGCCCTCGTCATCACAGTGTAACATCAGATTAGTGGCCTGGATAGCTAGAAGTGAGTACGGTAGCGATGAGACTGGACAGCTAACAGATCCGTGAACAGGGGTGAGGGGGCATACATGCTCTCACACACCTGGACCACCATCCTAAGAGGACAACTCTAACAGCAGGAGGTGTGACCAACCTGTCATTATTGGCAGGGAGGTCACACCTCCACAACAACATCAGCTGATTTTAAAGCACGTCACACATCAACATCCCAGTGACCCTCTGATGAAGACGGAAGTAATACCGTCGAAACATGTCAGGTAAAAGATAAAACTTTTACATGTCTTAAGGCAAAATAAAATCTGAAGTGTTGAGCTAACAGTGTCAGTGAGGATATGCTTACCTCTATGGCGTAGGTCTGGATAGTCAACGGTGTTGGTAAGGATTGGAAGTGCTTACTGCTATGGTGCAGGTCTGGATAACGAAACGGTAGGTAGAGATGAGCTTACCTCTATTGTGTAGTGCTGGTCGTGCTTGACGGTCTCTCCTCTGCGGAGGGTGCGAGCGAAGGTGAACTCTGTGTGGGGGGGTGCTCCTCCGCCTCCTCCCTCCTCCTGCTCTCCGGCCTCATCCCTCGTTCCCTCCTCGTCTGCATCCTTCTTCTTTTTCTTCTTTTTCTGCTTCTTTTGGCCGTCAGACTGGGCTTTGCGCTGCCGGTATTCAGCAAGCTGAGGTGACATGGATGAAAGACAACCACACACGCACAAAAACACAACGAAAACCACGTCAGATAAAAAGTACAGCACTAACAATAACAAACAAACAAACACATTAACTTTTGGAGACATTCTGGAACACTGAGGCACAGCACCGATCAACAGTAGCCCATCAGCCTGAGCCCGAGGCAGCAAATAACAATCAAAATCCCGACCACAAACGTCATTACAGAGTCCGGGCAAAGAATAAGCTCTCCTTTCACCAGAAAACAACCACAAAAATACACAGCTTGCATATTTTAAGTAGTTGCCAAAGTAATTGAGGTGCTGCATTAATCCTTTCTTGGTTACATAAAAACGTCAACATTAAAGGAGGAGGGTAAAAGTGGGATGCTCCTCAATTGCTCTCTATAAGGGGCTGTCTGGGAGGGTAACTCCATGACGATCCTACTGTAACTCCCGTCTCATCTCATCATAGCAACATGGCAAGAGGACCAATGCTACCAACAAAAGTTGAAGAAAGTTTTAAAAAATCCTCAAAACTCCAAAACAGTGTACATACCGTTTCAGAAGCGAGTTTGTAGAAGCTGAAGCGATGCATGGTGCCACTGAGTGCTGTGTACGGTATGTGTGTGTGTGACTAAAGTGGCTACTCGTCAATCTGACCTCATGCCGCTCATAGGACCGGACACACAGTAGTGTCCAGGTAGTGCACTGTAGTGTAGTGCAGTGCAGCGCCCCTGCTGTGTCTAGCCACTGTTGTGACTGTATTGGGTCTAATCTGACCAAAAGCTGGCTGAGAGGATTACAGGTCAGAGAATCAAAGAGCGAGATCGAGACAAGACGAGACAAGACAAGAGGAAGCTAATGTTCGCCCACGGCCAATTGAGCCATGAGCCAATGAGCGGCATTACTCGTCCTTTCTCTGTCGAGTAGGACAGTTAGCAAATATCACTTACTTAACACTAAAAATAATAAATGTGCAATCAAACTAAAACCCACTCCACCCCACTCCTGAGATGAGACAAGTAGAGCAATGTCCAGTCCACCCATGCTGCTCAACGGCCACCACTATTCCCTCTCTATCGAGTAGAACTAGGACGTCACACTAAAAATAAAGACAGTAAATATACTACTGGTGCAATCGACCGAGTAGGACAACCACTTGATAAAAAGAATACATTAAGCCCATGGGCCATAGCAGAAGTTGGTATCGCTTGAGGTGACAATGAAGTCTGACACTGTTTTTTGTGATCTAAATAAACACCAGCCAACTGGCCAAATGCTGGCGAAATTTCAGTTTGCCTGGCAGAAAAGACCAACTTACTAGCCCCTTTGACCCATTAGTGAGTGTGTGTTTGGCCAGTAAGATCAACATCTACTACCCATTTTGGCTGGTGATGAAAACAGTTACCGGTAATTTAGAGCCCTGAATATAATACAGGATTAGATTGAGGCAGAAGACTGTAGGGTAGGTTGATTTCCAACTCATTCAAAAATATATGGGTTTGGTTGCTCACAAATTTGTCTTTGCCTCTCTATGGGCCATATGCTCAAAGGAGGGTGTGTGGGAGTCTGCTTGTCTGCTTGTCTGCTTGTCTCCGAGCGTGTGAGCCAGTGAGCGAGCGACTTTCCATTGGGACAAATGCCCACTGGAGTGGCCCTAACATAATCTCATGAGCCATCATCCAATACAGAAAAGACTGAAACGTCCACGAATGCCCAAAATACCTGAACATGGAGCAGCCCTAATGCATACAGTACATCAGATGAACATCTGCCTACTCCACTCTGTAGTTCATTAGCAGGCTATCTACTGAGGCCACTGAGAGGCCAAACAACACAACAGTCTGAATGTACAATAAACTAACAAACCAGAACAATGTTCCATTTTGATAAACTGGAATTAGTGAAATTACATTGTTTGGGCTTTTAGACAGAAAAAAATGCATGATAATTAAGGAGATTGCTTTGGAAAATAGTTTTAGACTGATTTGGATAATTGTCCAAATATGCTTAATGGGTCTAATGTCATGTCACTAATACAGATATTCCATTTAGACACACACACACACACACACACTTTAATATAATTGGACTCTGCAAAACTTATTCATCTCTCTCACACACCCACTCACTCACTCACACACACACACAAGCACATACGTACACTGTTTTGGATCGTCAGCCCACAAGTATTGTAAATGTTTTTGGAGTAATCATCATGGCTTCATCTTGCGTGAACAGTCACGTGCACATGCACATGCAACACAGCACAAACAAACAAACAAACTGACAGTTCAATCCCCTGTTTGTTCATTCAGTTGCTGGTGTATGCAGGTCTTGTTTCTTCATTCAGCCACTCACTCACTTCTGCTCTACAGAACTGCTGATTCACTACCATGCGTTTGGCTGTTGCAACCTCAAATCCACAATAACATTATAGTGTTTCCCCCAGAATTTTTATTTGTCAAGGTGGTGGGCCGTAAAAAGTATATATTTTTTGTCTTTAGCAACTTTAAAATTACATTCACAACATGAAATGAAACATAATATGTCTTTTCAGGGGACCTAGTCAAGGTGGTAGGTGTTTCTTGTCAAGGTGCCCGCCTTAGCAATAAAGTGCTGGGGAAAACCCTGCATTACAATACACTTAGCTAACATTTTCATCCATAACGACATACAGATACAAGGCAATTCGCTACAGTCCCTGGAGCAAGTGCTCAAGGGCCGCACTTCAGCCATGGATGGAGGTGTAGGGAGAGGTAAGGGTGGGATTCAAACCCACTATGGATGTGCCTAGGTGACAGTTTCCTCACATGCTTTGCAGTTAGGAGGAGGGCAAAGCCTGAGGGTATAAGATCATAATAACTATACAATTTTAGCAAGATAGCAGGTTGAAAAACAGCTGATGCACAGCCAAGTTGTTGGAACTGGCCCGGCTGTAACAGGGTGGTTGACGTTTAAGGGCGTAATGCAAAAAAAAAAAGTCTGTCCAATTCCTGAAAAAAATGATGGAAAAAAAATTGGAAAAAAATAGAAAAAAATAAAGCACTTAGTGGTCCATGGAACTTCCACAGCACTCTCAAATAACTGAGGTACTGACTGGTTAGGAGCCAGTCTATAAGACCCTTGTAGTTGGCCTTGCAGCTGCCCATTCACAAACAGTGACACACGTGTCGCCCCACAGGACGCAATTTGTGTTACGAAATTGAACTTGTAGTTAATATTAGTGTCTTGAATTTTTTTCACATACACATATCTTAAAATCAAGTTAATATTTATGCAATCGTGCCAAATGCTTCATACATTATTCAAAATGCTGTTGGTTAATTTATATATATTATATTCCAGGTTTCATTAATGTTACAGTCACACCGCAGGATATTTGGCATATAAACCTTTACATAAATCTTAACATGATGTTTCTTCTCATCTAAGACTAATATGAAACATAATGTACCATATCTTCTTTATTGACATTTGTTTTTAAGAGGAGAAAGAACAGTTTTGTAGGTTTTTAACCAATGTTACGAAAAAACAAGGCGTCATGTCTCCCACCCAACAACAGAAAGCACAGCTTCACTCTGACAACAAGTACAGAGCTTCACTGTGCAAAACCCATAACCAACTCCGCACACTCTGAACAGCAAGCCTGTTGAAGTCTGCTGACGAGTGGCGAAGACTGTTGCCAGACACATAATTAGCATTTTCTTTGGCAATTTTCTTTGATGTCAAAGTGAGAGAACAAAACCACAATGGATATAATCTAATCTGCACCACTTTTGTGTTGCCTCTAGTTGAAACCGGATCTGAAAATTCATGAATTTCATGCATGCAGCAGCACATGAAAGCCTGGAAGATTACAGTACAGATTCCATCTATCCAGTCAGACAACATGTCAGATTAACGCAATGTCCACTATTGCAATCCACTCTGTCTCTTGCTCATACACACAGAGACAGCCAGAACATACAAACAGCTACACACAGGTCATACAGGGTATTATTTTCATGATCCCTGGCTATAGCATCAATCTATGGTACTGTGCTGGGTAGGCAGGCAGAATCAGACAGGCAGGTAGGCAGGGCATGGTGGCCCCCATAGACAACACAGGGCTTTAATAGGTGTGTGTGTGTGTGTGTGTGTGTGTGTGTGTGTGTGTGTGTGTGTGTGTGTGTGTGTGTGTGTGTGTGTGTGTGTGTGTGTGTGTGTGTGTGTGTGTGTGTGTGTGTGTGTGTGTGTGTGTGTGTGTGTGTTCCTGCTGTGAGCCTTGAGGAGACAATACGATATGACCAACTTGTCAAACGATGTTGCTTGCCAACATGCAAGTTCCATATGTCACTAAGTGACACCTGTCCAACAACTCTCAAATATTTACTTAGAATCCCAGGAGGCACAAGTAAGAGGCACGGAGAGAGAGAGAGAGAGAGAGAGAGAGAGAGAGAGAGAGAGAGAGAGAGACAGAGAGAGAGAGACAGAGAGAGAGAGACAGAGAGAGAGAGAGAGAGAGAGAGAGAGAGAGCGCTCATCTCCATATTTACACACGCACAAAATCAACAAAAGATCAGCTTCGTCAATATCTAATAAAACAAGATTATGTTCTGCACAAACTAAATCAGTACATGCAATAGACACCTATGTCTACTCTTCGAGGTTTGGCCAAGGGGAGTTCAAGTATGATTATGTGTGACACTCTGTAGTCAGTTAAGAGTGCTTGGCTCTTTGTCTCTCGTCAGGTACAGAAACATTTACCACATTTACCACAGTGAAGTACAGGCAGGAAATGTGCGTGGGGAGAGAGACGGTGAGGGATCGGCAAATGATGTGGGCCAGAATCAAATCTAGGTCGCCGCAGGTAACCCTAGTGTCACGGTAGGGTGAAAATGCAAAGAGTTTGATAAACAGCTTCAACTGGTCTGGTAAGGGGACTTGTATCGCCCGCTGGAACTACACATTGTGTCAAGGCTCAAGGAAGAGTACCCCAGGGGTGCTGATTAGCTGAGGAGTGATAGGTGATGCGTTAGAGAAGGGTTAGGATTAGGGTTAGAGTCCTGCCCTCTTAATTAAGACTTTTTAAGTCTGTTTATTACTCAGTAGGGTTGCCAGATTCATGGAAATACAGTTCTAGGGTTATACCTTGTCACAAAAAAAGGCACACCAAATTTAATCGGTCAAGTCCCAAAGTATCTGATTTCACGTGAGATGGCCCAAGTAGCAAACTCCACAGAGGTCAAGTATGTCCCAGTGTGGCAGAGAATTTGGTGGGTTCATAACCATAATGAAGTAAATTAAACCTATGACCAAGTCTGTTCAGAGGCCAGTAAATGTCCATTTGCCAGATTTGAGAGGCAGGTGAAATTCACTACAGTAACAACTCTGTGAAAGAGACAGTTCTGTCTAACAATTCTGTCTGAGGTGCTCTCAAGCTTGTCATGTACATTGAATGAAATGTACAAAACCAGCATAACACAGCTTCATTTACCTTCATTTACCTATTGAAAAATGGCTCTTAGGTTTGAGTCTCTGCCCTCATGTTTTTAAACCTAATAGCCATGCTTCAATAAAGGCTTTTTAATATTTTTGCACATGAAGACTGCCTTGGACTCCTTTTTTGATAAGACAAGATTTTACATGTCTGAAACATAAGAAAAAACAAAGTCTTGATTTAACAGTGAGACATAATGAACGTCATACAACTATTAAATAGCTTCAGCTGGTCTGCTCAAGGGACTTGAATGACTGGGACTATACCTTGTTGTCAAGAAGCGTACCCCACAGGGTGTTAATCGGACTGAAAGGTGAGGGGTGAGGCTTAGCCCAGTAGGCAGCGAGCCCGAGGGCAAATGTGGCGCAGCGGGAGAGTCGTCACTGACCTACATGTGGCCAGGACAAGAAGGGGACATCGCAGGAGCTAACTGTTGTTGTTCTACTTCTTGTTGTTGCTTGTGTTAATTAATTGATTGGGAGGTGACTGAGGAGTTTAAAAAAAAAAGAAGAGGTTGCACAAGCTAACCGAAACGACAGAGCAACAGCAGCAGCTGTTGTTTAGGTTGTTCCTTTTTTTATCTGTTTAACCATCAAAACTGAAACTAATACGCAAAAACTATTTTAAAAAATGACTTTCATGTTGATTCTACGCTAGTGTGCACACACTTGTTTGTTGAGTCTACAGTCGATTTATATAATTCAAAACAACTAAGAAACTGGCAGAGGCAATTTGTCTTCTCATCTTACTAACTAACTACACAAACCATGACCGACTGCCAAAAATCAACAAAGTAAGGGGATATAGAGGGTGTGCAGACGTATAGGCTAAACTGGTTTCTGACCAGATCATTCATTCTATGCATATTTTCCAACACCAACCTGTACGAACACGAAAACCTCAAAATAAATCTAATTAGGTGAACAAGTTTTTTGACCACATCATTCATTCTAAGCATATTTCCCAACACCAAACTGTATGACCCTGAAAACCTCAAAATAAATCTAATTTCAAGACAGCCACATCCCTCCTAGCCTGGTTCACACCAGACGGTGTGTGTGTAGCTTCGGCCAGGGGGCGCCAAAGCTACACATACACCGTCTGGTGTGAACCAGGCTACATCCCTCCTAGGTGTGCCTAATAAATATGCACACCTGACAGAGTGTTCGGGCACTCTCTCTTTTTTATACAAATGTGCAGACCTGGAAAGCTTAAATCCGATGTGTTTTCATGTTCATAAAGGTCGGTGTTGGTCAAAAAACTTGCTTGCCTAATAATTCTGCACACAGTGTACAATGAGAGTGACTGACAAAAAACCCAAAGTAAGAGGACAGAAGACCCTTGTGCTAGCCTGTGACACACTAAACCACGGTTGTCACCATGCCTCCTTGACCTCGCTTGCAGAGTTACCAAGCTCTTCACACACAACTGTGAGGCCCAGTCTCAGTGCACAAGTGTGAAGCCCAGTCTTGTTATTCCAGTTGCTCTGTCTTGAGACACCATGCAAGGCGTAGCAGGAGAAATGCAGATCTCCCTCTCCCCCTCTCCCCCTCTCCCCCTCTCTCCCTCCCCCTCCCCCCTGACTGGCAGAAATGGCTGCAGAGCAGATCATAAACTTTACCAACTGGTTCCTCTCTCCCTTTCCCCTAATCTCCACTCCACTCGTCTCCTCTCATCTTCCTGAGCAGTCCAGCGCCCACAGGATTGCTTCACCTACAGTATACTGCCATACAAAAGGCAAAGTGCAGTAAACTACACATTTTGTCAAAATTGCGTTTAGACTGAAAAAGGTTTTCATAAAACTTCCATTATCTTGTGACAAAGCCGTCTTCCCATTTTAAAGATGTTTCCATGTCAAATTTGTATTAATTAACCACAATATCCAACCTAATGGCCAAGTCTTTTTGAAGTTCCATCCAACCTAATGCTTTGAAGGCTTTTTTCCTCAGTGTCAAACGTTGGCGCAGTTACTACAATTTGCCTTTGTAGGGCAGCGTAGCCTTCGAGCTAGTAAACAACACACCAGCGGTTACTGCGACCAGAGATCACACGCGCTGCTCCGGCTCGCCTGACCCACTTGGCAACCGGACGCATTCCACCGCAGCACAGTAGCCTTAGGTCTACACCAGACAATCAGATCTCACGCACCCTATCTAGGTGACGGCAGACAGCGTACAGCAATCAGACCTCAACAAGCTATCTAGGTGACGGCGGAAGATGCAGTCGACACTGACAGACAACAACCCTTATCAAAGCGCTTGGCGTTATATAAAAGCGCCTGGTGGCGTTCCAGATAGGTCACCTCTTACTCTCTGGGTAGCATACTCACCACAGAGCATACTCTCCATGTCAGGGGCTTTCCCAACCTTTTCCAACTTGGGGCCCACTTGAAGTGCTCACAAATGTTCAGGGCCCACCTCTCACCCACAAAACAATAAAACTCCAATAAATAGGCCACCAACAGCAACACACACACACACACACATTTAGATTTTTAGAAAATTATTTCAAGGCCCACATGGAATACATTCAGGTCCCACCAGTCAGCCCAAGTTGCAGAATCACTGCTCTAGGTAGTATATACTCGGTAGCTGGCTCTCTAGGCAGCATATTCAGCAGAGAGCAGACTCACTACATTACACTCTTTGGGTAGCATACTCGGTAGCCGGTTGTTGGCATAGGTGGTGAAAAAAGGTTTTGTTGTCGGCAACTGGACTGAACTCTCCACAGCCAATCCACTGACCTTTGGTCTCTCTCAACACACACACCAACACACACACACACACACACCAACACACCAACACACCAACACACACACACACACACACACACACACACACACACACACACACACACACACACACACACACACACACACACACACACACACACACACACACACACACACACACACACACACACATTACTCCTGTCGTGACTGAAAAAAGGAACCCATTGAGAATGAAGGGACCTTTGTAAACTGACTGACTGACTGCAGAGCAGACTAGTCAGTAAATTTCCACTAGAGAAATTCCAACACTCTGCCCTGCAAAAGCAAAGTGAAGTAACTGTGCAAACATAGAAAAAAATGCCTTTGTCACTCGTACTACCCAATCACACCTAAAGTCAATAGTCAATATCCAAGTCTAAATCCAAAATTCAGAAAAGGACAGCCTTTGCAGCACTCTTGCGTGATTACGTCCTCAATATAAAGAAATGTAAATTATAAAACTCTCACATGCGAAGGGGGGCTGTCAGCCTTCTATCAGGACTCTGATCCAACCAGATCATTGATGGCAGGGGGAGCCAGGAGGACAAGGTTACATAAGAGCCATGGAAGCAAGAGTTAGGCTAATCCCACTGACCCCGTGTTCCATTTTTACACAAAGATGGTGGCTGATGGAGCCTTGGCATAGTTCCAAACTAGTTCCAGGAAGTGCGCATTACTGTACTGTATGGCTGTGGACAGGGGTGCAAACAGAGGCTTGGTAGCTCCGATTGATGGGTTATCCGTATTGAAAACACAGGGGCACGATGTAGTGGCTTGGTGGCCCAGCTCGACAGGTTAGGCCATATCAGCAGAACAGGTTAGCCAGGCTGTGCCCACCTAGTGACGCAACACGTTCAGCGTTGCAACTAGCCAGGTCAAGAGCAATGCAAGTACTTTCTGAGTCCCCGAAAATATGGGAACTCCTCCCACTTTGTCGTTAAGCAACCATAGGCAAACCAAAAGGAGGCAGGTCAACCATGCCGTTTGGGAAATTTTAATTGTTATGCTCTTGGTCTGACAAAGTCTCGAAGAAATTTGAAAGTCGATGATAATTAGGCTAGAACAGGTAGGGCATAACATCCATGCACTGTAGCGCAGTTTGATATGATGGCTGTGTAAAGAAGGACAAGGGGGCACCATGTAATACGCTAGGCATGAGGAGCAAGCCAATCAGGCCAGCCAGCCAATTAAGGGACAGCCAGGACTCGGAACAGCCAATTAGGAACCAGCCTGGACTCTGAACAGCCAATTAAGGCAGCAAGGCGGTTAGGGCCAATCAATGGCCGGTCAGCGTGACTGAGGAAGAGGCAATCAGGAGCCTGGCTTTAAGGGCCAATCGATAGACAATTAAAAGATCAAAACAGAGTGCTGCTTACTCAGACGTGCTCTCTCCTGCCAACTTCGCATTAGTTGGCTGGTGAAATGTACTAATTGGTGTGGCAGCACAGTAGGAGCGAGCATGTGGCTCTCTGAACCAGCTGGATTTAGGACACATGAAAAAAAAGCTTTGCTCTTGCCCTCAAACTTACAGGGTTGGCGGCAGTTTATTCCAAATTGCAGCGAGACAAAATAAAGTTTGACCCTGGACTGAATCCTGTGTGATCACAACCATTGCATCAAATGCTCAAGATAATGTCTATCTCTCTACACTACAGTAACAGCACACTTATCATTTTCAAATTATAGGCAATTAACTTTGATATCTCAGCCGCTTATCTATTTTCATGCGGCTAGCTACAGTACAGCATCTTCTTATCACCATCTATGTGTAACAACTACCCTGCTGGGTTCTGCTGCCGTCATCAAACCCACCAGAAGATCTCTGTATTAAGCATAGGAATACATGATGTTTACAACCACACGTACATGTAATGTGATGCTAATACGCAAACATGATGAGGCACATGCTGTGGTTCACATTCATTTCATTTTTTCCATGGTTATTATAATTACTACTCATCAGATGCCAGACACCATAACAAGACAGAGCGATCCCAATCACTCATACCCACCAACGCCCACCACTCAGGAGTGGTTATGCCAATCACATTCAAGGGCAGTCATGGGTAAGCGGTTAGGGCGTCAGACTTGTGGCCCAAAGGTTGCCAGTTCAACTCTCGACACATGCCAGGTTGGAGTAATCAACCAGTTCTCTCCCATCATCCTCCCCCATGACTGAGGTACCCTGAGCATGGTACCGTCCCGCTGCACTGCTCCCCTGGGGTGCCATTTGGGGCTGAGGGGTGAGGCATAAATGCAATTTCATTTTGTACATTAGGCACGGTGTGTTGAAGAGTACTCGGTCACAATATTCAATAGATCAATATACACTCACCGGCCACTACATTAGGAACACCTGTTACAACTGCACATTGACGCAAATTTCTGATCAGCCAATTACATGGTGGCAACTCAATACATGTGTGCATGTAGACATGGTCGAGATGATCTAATGCAGTTCAAACCGAGCATCATAATTGGGAAGAAAGGTTATTTAAATGATTTTGAACATGGCATGGCTGTCAAGCCGAAGGGGCTTGATTTGAGTGAGTATTTCAGAAAATACTGATCGTCTGGGATTTTCACACACAACTATCTCTAGAGTTTACAAAGAATGATACGAAAAAGAAAAAAAATCCAGACAGCAGTGATTCTGTGGGCAAACATGCCTTGTTGATAGCAGCGGTCAGAGGAAAATGGCCAAACTGGTTTGAGCTGATACAAAGGCAACATTTAAGTCAAATAACCACTCATTACAACCAAGGTATGCATAAGAGAATCCCTGATTCACAGCACATCAAATCTTGAGGCAAATGGGCTGTAGCAGCAGAAAACCACATTTGGTGCCACTCCTGTCAGCTAAGAACAGTAAAATGAGGCAACAATCTGGACAGGCTCACCATAAATGACACTAGAAGATTGGAAAACGTTGCCTGGTCTGATGAGTCCTGATATCTGCAACACTCAGGTGGAATGGTCAGAACTTGGCGTCAACAACATGAAAACATGGGTCAACCCTGCCTTACATCAACATTTCAGGCTGGGGATATAATGGCATAAGGATATTTTCTTAGTACAACAGTTCAGGCAGTTCTGAAGGCAAAAGGGGTCCAATCCAGTATTAGAGAGGTGTTCCTAATGAAGCGGCCGGTAAGTGTATATCGTACAATACGTTTTAACAAGAATGATAACTTTTTTGGCCATGATAAGTTATATTTGCGTGCTTCTTTGTTTTCCTTGTCACTCTCTCTCTCTCTCTCTCTCTCTCTCTACCCAAGAGATGAATGGGCACATTTCATTCAGCACAATGACGCTTAAACATTGGTGTATTTTCTATATTCAGTCTATCTGTCTGCCCTATCTATCTATCTAACTATCGATCTATCTATCTATCAAGCACCCCCTGCCACGATGCTTTCAAAATTAGAAAGGTTGTATTCACTTTTTGTTCCCATTGTCATTATATTGTTCGAAAATGACCACAAGAACGTCAATATTATTATTTATCTCAATAATGTCTTGGCCAATTTATCGTCCAGCAAAATTTGTTGTCATAACAGCCCTAGTTCCCGTGTCTGGTAAGTTAACAGCATTGAGATGCTGAAAGTGTAAGGCGTTATATCCGCCCAGTTGCTTTTTTTCACCTCGCATGAGGTTGCTTTTCTTTACAGACTTCCTGTTTCCTTGTAGTCACCGCATGAGCTCTGAAATGAAACCCTCAACTCAGATGTCTTTTTTTTGTTTTTGCTAATAATGTATTAGATAATGTTTTGATATTGCTGACTGGACTTTCTTTGGAATACTAACATATCAATCTACTCCACACTGATATATATTCAGAAGTTATCTACAAACCACGGTTTCCTGATGACATTCCAGCTGGTGATGCAGGTAAAACAAATTAAATACTGTAGGCCTATAGACATACAGTACAGGCAAAAAGTGTGGACTCATCTTCTCATTCATGCATTCTCTTTATTTTCGTGGATTTTCATTGTGTATTTTCATGCAGGGCATCAAAACTGTGCTTGAACACATGGAGAATTACATGCTTACCAAAAAAATATAATTCTAGCTGTTGTCCAACAGCAATGTCAGCGGTCTATCCACCTGATGTCAACACGGCACAACTGATGGCCCCTCACAATTCAATAAGCTTATTTTTGTCTATTTTCAAATAAAAATGCCCAGTCAGTCATGTCAATCCTAATTGAACATTAAAGTCCTCCAATAACTCACTAGCTAGAATTTTAGAACTAGAATTTTGAGACCTAAATCTAGTTTTAAACACTTGCCAATACAAGCATTTTACAGACATTTTCTTGATCTGATATTGAGTCATAGCCAGTTACTTGGAGAGGTCAAACCTGTGTTGGAGAGAGTATGTGGCAGGGTTTTTCACTTTTAGTTTTACTTTGTGTGTCACTGTTTCACCCAGATAATTAGATATGCTGACCAAGTGACCCATTATCAGATCAAGAAAATCTCTCTTGTATTGCTTGTATCAATTAAAATTGATTCGACTGACTGGGTATTTTTACTTGAAAATAGACAGAAAAATAAGCTTGTTGAAACATGTGGGGCCCTCAGTTTTGCTGTGTTGACGTCACCTGTTTGGCATTTTTTTATATATTTTTAATAATTAGGGGCCAAGCAGAGAAGCTGGCGAAGGCCCCTAGTGTTTTAGTTCCCTCATTGACTCCAGTCAAAATTCTTCTCCCTCTGCAAGTCTATGGCAGCCCATAGAACCGTACATAGGAAAGTTGTGAAAATTGGCACACATATTCGAGGCAGCATCAACATTACCCGCAGCGATTTATAGGTCCCCAGCCCCAACGCTCTAGCGCCACCAGCAGGTCAAAGTTGCAGGTACATTTCTGCTTGTAACTTTTGAACCGCTGGTCCAATTTTCAAAAATGTGGTATCCCTGGAATCCTTGGCCCAGGACAAATCCGAGAACTAGTGATGATATTGTACCCTGCGTGTATAGTTTTCCCGCAATTTTGAATTTTGTAAAATTCAATAAAAATGCTATTTTTCCCGCACTGATCAATTCGCCCGAAACTTCGTACATAGTATCTCTGGACTGAGCTACACATGGGGTCTCAAGGAATATTGGATATCTTTTATCGTTTAGCCGTGACAGCCAATCAAAATTGTCGTAAAAGTGGCAAAACAGGAAGTGAGGTCATATCTCAGTAACCGTTTGTCGAATTAGGCTAGGATTCTTTACACACACAGAAGTCCATCCCATAACCCACCACAAAAAAAATCAAATCCCCAGCTCAAACTCTGTAGCGCCACCAGCAGGTCAAAATTTTAGTTACATTTTTGCCTGTATCTTTTTAACTGTACTCCCAATTTTCAAAATATTGGTACACAGGTCATCTTCACACTATGTTGCACCCAGGTATGGATTTTTGTAACGATTGAAAAAACTATCAGCTCACAGCAGCCATTCAAAATTGTGGAAAGAATGGAGGGATTTTTCTCATCTCTCTGTCCCCTTTTCCAACGGCACCTGCGCACGTTCACTGACACCATTCTCAGCAGGGGGTCTCTAGACACACAAGAGACGAGAGCTTAGGTGTGTGCGTAGTTCTGCTATTGCTCTAGTGTCAATCAAAGCCCCACTGCCCCAGCCCCTACACATACCCCCCCCACCCCCACCCCACACACACAGGGAGAGGGAGAGGGAGAGGGAGGGGGACAGGGAGAGAGGGAGAGGGAGAGGGAGAGGTAGAGAGAGAGAGAGAGAGAGAGAGAGAGAGAGAGAGAGAGAGAGAGAGAGAGAGAGAGAGACCATTGTTGTTCTCTCGGTTCCTCTGTCTCTCACACACACACACACACACACACACACACACACACACACACACACACACACACACACACACACACACACACACACACACACACACACACACACACACACACACACACACACACACACACGTTACTTCTATGTACACCAATTCCTCAGACCAGTCTCTCAAAAGACTGGCCAACATTACATTGCAGCCTATAGGATTCTTGTGTTTAGGATTTCAAAGACCATATCTATTTTCAGTAGGCTCCTAATTCTTTTCCATAATATTGTATGTCATATAAACAATTTTACTAAATAGAATGATCACAGAGGATTATAATTGCTGTCCAAAAAGCAAGCCTCTCAAGTATAGAAATTACTTGCTGATATTTTATAGACTAATTTGAGAGGGAATGGAAATGTGTTACTCAATATAAATCAAGGGCAGCACAGGCCCTGCCGTGGCCAACCGGTAGGGCACTCGTCTATCATGCGGCTGACCCGGGTTTGATTCCCAGCCCAGGTCCTTTGCCGACCCTCCCCGTCTCTCTCCCCATTTTCCCCTCCAAGGAATGCACCCCAACATTGGCGAGATTTGGGCCAAAGGGGGCGCTACAGTTCCTTCTGTTGCCGTGGCAACTTTGCCAAGTTTACTGCTTGGCCCCGCATTGCTGCTTGCAGCTATATTTGTTTTTATTTTTTATATATTTTAGAAAAAAATTACGCGAAAAATTATACATGTGTTCATTCACAGTTTTGATGCCCTCCCTGAAAATGTACTAAGTTCTGTAAATAGCCACAAAAATAAAGAGAATTAAATAAATGAGAAGGTGAGTCCACACTTTTGGCCTGTACTGTATGAAAGTCAATTTAATAGGCAATGGTAACATTATTTATGATATCAATAGGTCTACTGTAATGACAAAATGTAGGCATAGTCAAGAAATATTTGGAACTAATTCAGTTGTGTGTTTTTTCTTAGTTCCTACAAGAAATATGAACTCAATATCTGCATTGTTGAATCCTTCTGTTGGCCTATCCATATCCACATTTTCACCACCAACACCCGGCAATGAGACGCACTGTGACTATCACCCATCAGTAAAGACATGGTTTACGGTTTTGCACTTTGCCATCATCATCCTGGGCCTCCCCAGCAACGGCTTCGCAGCATTTGTGTCCTACCAGCATGTGCGACAGGGCAATGAGTTGGGGGTGTACCTGTTGAACTTGGCTCTGACGGACATTTGTTTCATCTTGATGTTACCCGTCTGGATGGAATACAACTTCGCCAGCAAGTGGAAACACGGGGACACGGCGTGTGTGGTGTCCGTTTTCTTCTTGTTCACCCAGTTCTACTACAGCGTGTGTCTGCTGTGTTGCATTGCAGTTGACCGCTATCTGGCTGTGGTCCACCCCTTGAGGTTTCCCGCCATGCGGAAGATGACCACAGCCGTGGGCATGTGTATACTGTCATGGACCTTCACCGTGGTCTTCAATGCCGCCACGCTGTCCAAAGAGACTGTGTACAGGTACGACCACGAAGCCAGCACCTGTCTGGACGTCTTCCCCATGAAGCTGGAGTACGCCAGGCGCGTCAGCTACGCCCGCTTCCTCACCTGGTTCCTCCTGCCTTCGCTGCTGGTCGGCTTCTGCAGCTGGCAGATCCGCAGGGAGGTGCAGTCGAACCGCGCCACGGAGAAACAGGAGCGCAACCGGGTGTGCCGGCTACTGCTGCTGGTGCAGCTCACTGTGGCCGTCTGCTTTGGGCCCCTGCACATCATGTTCCTGGTTAGAGCGCTGTGGGAGACCTGCCAGACCCTGCCGTGGATATCCTATCCTTACAAGGCTGGCGCGGCTCTGGCCACCCTTAACTGTTTGGCCGATCCGCTGTTGTACTGTTTCATCACCAGGTCAGGGAAAGCCAACATCAGGAAGGCCATTGTGCTCTTACAGAGGAAGAACACAAACAGTATGGACAGCGGTGCCTTGGAGCTAGAACTGAATCGACAATTTCAGAAACCTAAGTGACCTAATAGCAGGGGTATGTAAACTAAGTTACAGCTCAGCGCCAAATGCAGCCCTCAGTAAAGTAAAAAATGTACAATGTTGAACTAACATTGAACATTATTGTATATCCCTTGCACAGTATGCTTTTAAACTGGTGCCATGTGGTGCTGTGTTTGTTAATAGCTTCATCAAACAGTATAGTTGTAGGATAAGTCTTACAGCCTAGGGGTGGGCAATATATCAAGATGTAAGATATATCGAGAAGGAGAAACATCTCGAAATAGATTTTGGCATATCGAATAATTTATCGAGAAAAGTGATAAACTTTTAAAATTCTGAGATTGCCAGAAGCAAATGATATTCCTCCGAGCTGCTCTTGCACCAGTGCACACTTCTGCTTTCCGTCTGTGACTCAGTTACCATAGCAATAATATGAATGTGAGATGAAAATGCTCTGTTTCCGCTATGCCGTTACCGGTACTTTGATTTGGTATTTTTCTGACTGCACAGCCGCAGCCCAGACAGTTTTGTCTCGAAGCATATATAAATCCCAGTTGTCTAAAAATACGTTTTATGTAATTTTTGCCTCTTTTAGGGGGAATTGCAAATCTCAAGATATATATCGTATATGCAGATATAGACAAAATATATCGAGATATTTTTTTCTACATATCGCCCAGCCCTAATACAGCCTGTATGTTTTTATTTCGAAGTGCAGTGACTCTAACTGGAAACTGGTTAGAAATGAGTACTCTTTATTTTCCATTGCCCCGCTGGAAGTCCATTTTTTTCAATATGTGGCCCGCATACAAAGAAATAGTTTGCCTACCCTTGGTGTGTAATCTGGTAGTTGAACAGTTGGTTAGAGATCAGAGAGCCAGGCAAGGCAGCAGATAAGTTCCTCTGGTCAACATTTTAAAGCTACCTGAATGTATTTTGATGGTTTGTGTTTGTTGTGTTTCTGTGCTTTGTACTGTCGTTGGGTTGGCCAGATTGGTCTATCCTATACATAATAATGTAAGCTATTGTAACATAATATTTGTATTTTATTTGTGAAACAATGTAGTGGGCCTACGCTATTAAAAACTAGGCATTTAGTTTTGAAAGTCTCTTTCTGTGTGCTCCGCAGTTGACAGAGGGTGAAACCAGGAAATAACACTGTCTGGCCAACTATTATTGGAGTTCCCCTTCAGGGTAAAAAACGCACTCTAGATACTGGAGGATTACAACCACACACATACAACCTCACACTTAATGTCTTTGGCATTTCGTTTCTGGTCTCTATTACACCCCATCAGCTGCACGTTTAAGTCCTGGCTTGGCATTGCATGCCCATGTCCAATTAATTCCCATGTCTGCGACAGAATATAAAGTCTCCGTCTTTTCATGACGATCGATTTCCTTGTTCATTCTTCAGCATGCATGTAGCCTAAGTGTCAAATGCTGACGGACAGCTGAGATCCACATATTTCCAATGATATAAATGTCACGTAGCTGTAGGCTGCAGAGAAGCGGAGAAGCGCTTTGAAAAGTCAGCAAATACAATGTGTTTGTTACTGTGGGAATTAAGAGGCAATGATCAGCATTTTAAATCAGTTTTTGATTTACGGAATTGTCTAGGCAACATGCCGAACTCCATTTTTTAACAAAACGTTTCATCGTGTTTATCATTTCAAATCAACCTGTTGCTCTGCTCCAAAACGCAGAGCTAAAGTTCCCGCGAATGGGACACATCGCGTTTCCATCTCATTATCTCACCTCCACTACTCGCCTTGTGTTTGCTAAAAGGAGCGAAGGTTAGATTTTGAAAAGCTTTTGCACGACAACTTTTGTCACATAGTTTTAAATTCAAAGTCAAAGTTCAGTTTTGGCTTTCAATGGATTGCCGAGGTTTTCACATGGTTGATCTGAAAATCCATGCTCCGTGGCAAAGACTCATCCCTCCATTTAGCATATATCACGCCCATGTTGGGCTACGCACTGTTTTTCGGAGTGTTGTTTTTCGAGGGGTGTGGTAATATTTCAGAGGGGAGAATGCACGCAGGATGGAAGCGTGTAAAAGGTGCGCTCGTAAAAACGACTTAATTGGCGACGGGAGAATTCCGCCTTTAGTGTATTAGAAATCAGCATGCCTGTCTTATGAACTATTTAGACCGCTAGATGGCGCAACTCATATACAACAGCCAACTGACACCAAGGAGACCCCAATTATGTTGTGCCAAATAGTACTCTAAAGAATGTTTTGTGTTGATACATTTCTTGAGACATTTGATTTCTTTTTTACATACAGTGACAGTAAGAGGCTGTTTTTTGAAAGAAGCAAGTTATGATAGACTTAGCCCAGTAATTTTGTATTTTTTGTTTTGCAATACTGTTACATTATGGTTATGTGATTATAGTCAAACATTGTACAACATTGTAAATATGTATATTATATGTATGTATATATATTATGTATATATCAAGTGGAATTCTCTCTAAAAAAAATCTGATAAAATCAAACAAAGTCTCTATATTGTTGCTGACTTTGACCACTAAACTCCTGTTGCCACTCACTAGTCAATGCTTGATGCTTAGCTCTCACAGGGAGATTGGCATTCAGCAGACTTCCTGTGGCAATGAGGATTGAGATAATGAAAATGTGTGAAACTTATAACCCTAACCCTAAAACACTAACCCTAACCATAAACCTAACCCTAAAACCCATAACTCTAACTCAATAACCCTAGCTAGGAGAGGAAAGAAAATGGGGAAGGCGTTACATTAACATTGGTATTCAAGCACACAGTCCAAACGGCATGACAGCATGACAGTATGTTCAATTATAATGGGAGCTTTTATAATGGTGGGCTTTCACTTTCACTTTCACCCAAACACGGTTGAGTGGCCATGCCAATCACATCCACAAAAAAAACTTTGGAGTGCCCATCCCGGCCACATCTATACTGTGGAGCACAATACTGTGGTACACCCATAACCCACACTGTGACCATTGGGGCAGCAAATTATCGATTAATTCACTTAATTGTTAGTTGATTGACCTTTTCGATCAACTGACGTTTAAGTCAATTGACAAGCAGCGTTTTTTCCCCAAAATCTCAATATTTAAAACAAAACCCTGATAAAATCCAAAAATTAGATAAAACACTAAATTCTAAATAATTTATATTTATATTCTTTCATCCAAAGATGATTGAAATGTTCCCACATGCACTTTGTCATGCCCATTTCACCTGGGTCTCTTGCCAGTCGAATTGGAAATTATTTGCCATTATTAATATTGTCTTGATCAATTAATTAATCAATTCATTGTTGTCATCCCTAGTGTGTCCATACCATCCAAGTCACAGTCATACCCATCATTGTGGAGTGCCCATGCCAATTAACAACCATACCCATCTTGCCAATGACGTCTTGGCAGCGGAGAGACTGGCATCTCATCTCACTTGCTGCACATGCCAAATGGGGAGCAATGGACATTAGGTTGGTTTGAGCATTATTCTACATGATTGGAGATTTAGCACGAGAGCACGGTTGTGTGATATTTATCAGATGGAGAATAATGTCAAGCAGAGCTGCTTGACTGACTGATTGGCTGGCTCGTTCTCAGCCACCTTTGTCTCTGTAGTATTGGGCTGCTTATGCAAGACATTTATTCAGATGTCCCTCCACCCCCTGCACCCACACCACTCCTGTCTCTCTATCAATTCCTCTCTCTTTTTATTTCTCCAATTTTTTCTCTCTCTTGCCCACTCTCTGGTGTGAAGACCACAGGCCACTCTGGCACAGGGTGAATTAATTATGTCTCTGTCTCCTAATGTATCCATGGTGACAAGGCCAAAACAGCGGGCTTGCCATCGCTCGCCGACTGTCAAAATGACTTCACTTGCATTTAACACACACACACACACACACACACACACACACACACACACACACACACACACACACACACACACACACACACACACACACACACACACACACACACACACACACACACGTTCAGTAGTAAGTAGTAAGTAGTAAGTAGTAAGTTCGGTTAAGTCATCTAATAGGGCCTGGAGTCCTAATTTATTTAAATAAATATCTAATAGCAGGTTTACCACTTCCTGTAGGTTAACTAAGCCTGATTTATCACTAAACCATGATCTCTTCGTACACCCCCAGGATGGCATGAGTTGTATAATGTGGCCCTGCAGACCAGGATGGCTTGAGTTGTATGTGGTCCTACAGACCAGGATAGCATGTGTTGTATGATGTGGCTCTGCAGACCAGGATGGCATGAGTTGTATGCGGCTCTGCAGACCAGGATAGCATGAGTTGTATGCGGCTCTGCAGACCAGGATGGCATGAGTTGTATAATGTGGGCCTGCAGACCAGGATGGCTTGAGTTGTATAATGTGGCCAGAGAGAGTAGAGACAGAGAGGTTCCGTTGGGCCATTGTTTCAGGGTTCTATAATTGCAAGGGGGAGGGGGGGATTTCTCCCTTTAGACAGACCTAGGGACTGTTCTATTCAATGCTAGGAGTATTATGACACGCCCCTTTAGGCAGACCGGAACCTGGTCATGTTAGGTGCCCATAGAAACCTATTACATTGGCATATCTCTATACTTAAAGAATCTCTGATGTGGCCCTGCAGACCAGGATGGCATGAGTTGTATGTGGCCCTGCAGACCAGGATGGCTTGAGTTGCATGTACTGGGGAGCAGCTGCCACAGCCTCCCACAAGGATGGTGCCAGACACGGACACACGGGTGATTCTCACGAAACGCGCAACAAAGGTGTTTTGACAACCATTTTTTCAAAATGCTTTTTTGATTGAATTTCTTTTTGAATCGGTTACATTAAAGTGTACAGTTACTAAGCACAATAATATCAACTTACCTGACAACTATTTAAAACAATTTTTTTAACGTTTTAAAAGTCCATGTCTGCTGAAATGCTCATTACCGCATTTTTTTTCTTTCATGAAATGTATTATGAAACTTAATTGGTCTTGCAGTTTTGTTCATTGAATATTGATAGTTGTACTAGGTGCTACATAAAACACTCCAAAAAGTTTTTTTCCTTATTATTGTAGTTTAAGAATTTTACCATTTTACCTCATTACCGCAATAGGATCATTTGTTTTCCTCTTTAATTTTAGAATAAATCAGTGAAAACCTACAATTTCGGTCAAAAAATATATTGAAGTGAAAGAAACATGAAAGGTACTGTGTTCATAAAAAATATATATGAATACAGTTTTCCTTTAGTACTTTTTTTTTACAATTAAGTGCTCATTTCGGTAATGAGGGATACATTTCGGTAATGAGAATGAGTTTTCGGTAATGAGAATAAGGAGGAATAAATTGAACTAAAGCCTAATATTAGTAAGTGATGTGATTTGTTAGAGTCTCCAGGGCAGAACTAATCAAGTGACACCTAATAAGATGATAAATATATTCTATATAAAACCATTCATTAAGCTACTGAAGGATATTGGGATTCAAGACTTGACCCAACCAAAGACCATAAAAGACCATAGGTCAGGGGTGGGGAACCTGTCTCGAGGGTCATTTGAGGCCGTTTAATCAGGCCCCCGACATAATTTTAATGTTATGCAGCTTCACATGAAATATGACATATTTTGTAAAGGAATCATTTGCAATACAATTAAGTTATATTCAGGGGACCTAGAGAAGGTTGGCTCTGTTTTAAAGGTGGCTGCCTTCAATATAAGCCTAATGTGCAGTGGGAAATCCTGGTTTGTGTTCTTAATACTGCTCTCTGAGAACTTTTACGGCCCTCAGATAAATTTGAAGAGGCCCCTCGAATGAAAAAGGTTCCCCACCCCTGCAGTAGGTGAAGAGGCGAGGCCCCTCCTGGGCACCAAAGTAACATCATAGTATAGGGGGTGAAGGCCAAGGGGTGCACTCTGAAGTTAAAGTTAGTCCATCATCAAAACACCGGAGGGTAGCCACCTGATGACCCCAATGAAGCGCATACATCCCACTCCTCATCCCCACCCTGAATGACATCACAACTCACCACTGATCTCTCCAGCCAAAAATCTATTATGGACCAGAAATCTAAATCTGTCATGAGAAGGAAAATCATGTCGCAGTGCGAGGTCGTGCACTGGACTTTTTTTTTCTGACTCAGCATGCACCGGCAACTAGGAAGTAGGTAGTAGAAGGAACAAGAGATGACTAGAGTAGCTTGTATGGTATGTGGGTCCGGTACACCTTGGTTTTAGGGTCACAGTTCGGTACATTTTCTGTACAGTATCACCATAATGCTGTCCGGACCAAAGCTGGAATTCACAATGAACGTTATTTGTTATGAAATATCACTGAACACCACTAACTGCTTGTGTTGCACATTGCACATCAATGGCAGTCATGGGTTAGGTCATCATCAGATTCCCGACCCGCCAGGTTGGTGGAGGGAGTAATTAACCAGTGATCTCCCCCATCCTCCTCCATGACTGAGGTACCCTGATCATAGTACTGCTCCCATTCAGGTGCTATTGGGGATGAGGCATAAATGCCATTCTTTTGTGTGCAGTGTTCATTTGTGTGCTGTGGAGTGCTGTATCACAATGACAATGGGAGTTGTAGTTTCCCAAGTGGGCTTTCACTTCACTCGCATTTTTGAAAAAGAAAAAATGTTTGGTTTTCAGGACAATATCAGACATGCCCATAGTATAGGGTGCATGAAACACAGAATTAAAACGTTGCAAAATCCTGCTCTTCTCTTGCAGTATTGTTCCATTGCACTACCTTAACTTCCTTGTCATTTTCTAGCATGTTTGATACTTGTCAACGGGTGGCACAATAGACTTGGAATTTTGAATTGCTGTGAATGGGCATTTTCAGCTAAATCAGTGCAAAGTGCATTTTGAGGCTGTTTTGATCCAGTTGCCTCTCCACTTACCCAGGACATCAAGAACCCACAGCATGACTAAAAGATGGGTACATGGGTGTTTGAGCATGGCTAAAGGATCGGAGTATGGGGCCTGAAACCTTGCTAAAAGTTGCAAACAACATGCATAAGCAGTTTCTAATTTGGGAAAGTGTAAAGGCAACTACAGCATTCCTCCAAATGATTCTTCTTACTAGTTTTGATTGAAATATTCTAAAAACTGCTTCACACTGAATTCGCTAAAAAGGCCTATTCACTGCTATTTCAAATGCCAAGCCTTTTGTGACACCACAAAGATTTTGGAAGGAAGTCAAGTTAGTAAAAAAGGATAAATACTCAAACCCACTACAAATGAGGGTATGACAACCAAACACAGGAAGCAAAAAAACTGTCAATTTCTGGAAAAGCACATAGGGGTGATTCTCACGAAACGCGCAACAAAGCTGTTTTGACAACCATTTTTTCAAAATGCTTTTTTGATTGAATTTCTTTTTTAATCAGTTACATCAAAGTGTACAGTTACTAAGCACAATAAAATCAACTTACCTGACAACTATTTAAAACACATTTTTTTACGTTTTATAAGTCCATGTCTGCTAAAATGCTCATTACCGCAATTTTTTTCTTTCATGAAATGTATTAGGAAACTTAATTGTTCTTGCAGTTTTGTTTACTGAATATTGATAGTTGTACTAGGGGCTACATAAAACACTCAAAAAAGTTTTTTTCTTATTATTGTAGTTTAAGAATTTTACCATTTTACCTCATTACCGCAATAGACATTCACAGACATCTTTAACATCTCTCTGGAGCAAGCAGTCATCCCATCACTTTTCAAAGCTGCTACCATCATACCCGTGCCGAAGAAATCATCACCATCATGCTTCAATGACTACCGTCCTGTAGCACTGACGCCCATAATCATGAAGTGCTTCGAACGGCTAGTCCTGTCACACATCAAAGCCACCCTACCCCCCACCCTGGACCCCTACCAGTTCGCATACCGAGCCAAGCGATCCACGGAGGATGCAATCTGCTCTGCCCTCCATCCAGCCCTCACCCACTTGGACAATAAAGACTCATATGTGAGAATGCTGTTCATTGACTTCAGCTCAGCATTCAATACCATAATACCACAACAACTCATCAGAAAACTGGACAAACTAGGTTTCAGCACCTCCCTCTGCAACTGGCTGCTGGACTTCCTGATGCAGAGACCACAAGCAGTACGGGTAGGGAATAACACCTCAAGCACCCTGACCCTGAGCACGGGGGCTCCGCAAGGTTGTGTTCTCAGCCCCCTGCTGTTCACGCTGCTGACACATGACTGCACAACGACCCACAGCACTAACCATCTAGTGAAGTTTGCGGATGATACAACACTGGTGGGCCTCATCACTAAGGGCGATGAGACCCACTACAGAGAAGAAGTAGACCTGCTGGCCAGATGGTGCAAAGACAACAACCTCCTGCTGAATGTCAACAAGACCAAGGAGATTGTTGTCAACTTTCAGAGGGTCCAAAAACAACTGCCACCACTGACCATCGACGGTGATGCTGTGGAGAGAGTGAGCAGCACCAAGTTCCTTGGAGTGCACATCAGCGACGACCTCTCTTGGACCACCAACACTACATCACTGGCGAAGAAGGCCCATCAGCGTCTCTACTTCTTGCGCAAACTAAAGAAGGCAAGTGCTACACCCTCCATCATGACAACATTCTACAGAGGAACCATAGAGAGCGTCGTGTCCAGCTGCATCACAGTGTGGGGAGGAAGCTGCACGGAGAAAAACAGGAAGACACTCCAGCGTGTTGTGAACACAGCGAAGAAGATCATTGGAGTACCACTCCCCTCCCTGCAGGACATTTACACCGCACGCCTCACCCGAAAAGCACTGATGATCATCAAAGACACAAGCCACCCTGCACACAAACTGTTCAGCCTCCTGCCCTCTGGAAAGAGGTACAGGCGCCTCCGTTCCCGTACCACCAGGCTTGCAAGCAGCACGATGCATCAAACAATCAAGATACTGAACACTCAACCCACTCTCCCTTCACTGTCAGCCTCTAGCCAGCCAGGCCACTGACAACGCTCCCCCCCCTCATCCCCACCACCATATCTGCGACTGAACATTCCACCTGCACTACTACATCTGTGACTGAACTTTCAACCTGCACTAACTCAAAACATACACATGCACACACACACACACACACACACACACACACACACACACACACACACACACACACCACACACACACACACACACACACACACACACACTACAGCACATAGTACACACACACACACACACAAGCACACTGCACTTTCTGCACTAAACCCAAACATACACACACTGACACACAACTCATACTCACACACATACACACACACACACACACACACACACACATACACAGGTACACACACACAGACGCACACCGCACTTTCTACCTGCACTAAACACACACACACACACACACACACACACACACACACACACACACACACGCACACACGCACACAAAACACATACAAACACACACACACACATACTGCTGCTGGTGTATTTAATAAAAACCTTTTTTTAATTATTTATTTCTTCAAATGCTACTATTACTATGTCAGAACGCTATAAAGGACTTTTAGAAAAAAGAACAACAAAATACCTCCTCTTAATGTATGTTCTCTACAAGTCTTCTGTTGTCCAGTCTTGCACTTTAAATGTCTGTATGAGCAATGTCTACGTCCATACTGTCTATGTCCTTACCTAGATTAGTCTATGTCTGCATGGGAGAGCAAGAAACGCAATTTCAAATTCTTTGTATGACCAGTGCATGTAAAGAAATTGACAATAAACTTGACTTGACTTGACTTGACTTGAATAGGATCATTTGTTTTCCTCTTTAATTTTAGAATACATCAGTGAAAACCGACAATTTCGGTCCAGAAATATGCTGAAGTGAAAGAAACATGAAAGGTACTGTGTTCATAAAAAATATATATGAATACAGTTTTCCTTTAGTTCTTTTTTTTAGAATTAAGTGCTCATTTCGGTAATGAGGTATATGTTCCGGTAATGAGAATAAGTTTTCGGTAATGAGAATAAGGAGAAATGAAATGAACTAAAGCCAAATATTGGTAAATTATGTGATTTGTTATTATTATTAGCACAACGACAGAGCCTCCAGGGCAGAACTAATCAAATGACACCTAATAAGATGATAAATATATTCTATATAAAACCATTCATTAAGCTACTGAAGGATATTGGGATTCAAGACTTAACCCAGCCAAAGACCAGAAAAGACCATAGGTCAGGGGTGGGGAACCTGTCTCAAGGACCATTTGTGGCCCTTGAGGCTGTTCAATCAGGCCCCCAATATAAATTTAATGTTATGCAGCTTCATGTGAAATATGACATATGTAAAGGAATCTTAGAAAATACATTTGCAATACAACTAAGTTATATTCAGGGGAACTAGAGAAGGTGGGGTCTGTTTTAAAGGTGGCTGCCTTCAAAGGCCTAAAGTGCAGGGGGAAATCCTGGTTTGTGTTCTTAATACGGCTCTCTGAGAACTTTTACGGTCCTCAGATGAATTTGAAGAGGCCCCTCGAATGAAAAAGGTTCCCCACCCCTGCAGTAGGTGAAGAGGCGAGGCCCCTCCTGGGCACCATAACATCACAGTATAAGGGGTGAAGGCCAAGGGGTGCACTCTGAAGTTATAGTTAGTCCAACATCAAAACACCGGAGGGTAGCCACCGGATGACCCCAATGAAGTGCATACATCCCACTACTCATCCCCACCCTGAATATGACATCACAACTCACCACTGATCTCTCCAGCCAACTATCTATAGTGGACTAGAAATCTAAATCTGTCATGAGAAGGAAAATCATGTTGCAGTGCGAGGTCGTACACTGACCTTTTTTTCTGACTGGGCGCGCGCCGGCAACTAGGAAGTAGGTAGTAGAAGGAACAGGAGATGACTAAAGTAGCTTGTATGGTATGCGGGTTCGGTACACCTTGGTTTTAGGGTCACTGGTCGGTACATTTTCGGTACAGTATCCCCATAATACCGTCCGGACCAAAGCCGAAATTCACTATGAACGTTATGTGTTATGAAATATCACTGAACACCACTAACTGCTTTAGTGAAAGAAAGCCCATTGGGAAACTCCAACTCCCATTGTCATTGTGACACAGCACTCCACAGCACACAAGTGAACACTGCACACTGCACACAACGAAATTGCATTTATGCCTCACCCGTGCAAGGGGGCAGCCCTCAGTGGCGCCCCATGGGGAGCAGTGCGGTGGGACGGTACCATGCTCAGGGTACCTCAGTCATGGAGGAGGATGGGGGAGAGCACTGGTTGAATACTCCCCCCACCAACCTGGCGGGTCGGGAGTCGAACCGGTAACCTCTGGGATGCAAGTCTGACGCCCTAACCGCTCACCCATGACTGCTAGTTGCATATTGCACATCAATGGCAGTCATGGGTTAGGGCATCAGACTCCCGATTCCCGACCCGCCAGGTTGGTGGAGGGAGGAATTAACCAGTGATCTCCCCCATCCTCCTCCATGACTGAGGTACCCTGAGCATGGTACTGCTCCCGTTCGGGCGCTATTGGGGATGAGGCATAAATGCGGATGAGGCATAAATGCCATTCTGTTGTGTGCAGTGTTCATGTGTGCTGTGGAGTGCTGGATCACAATGGCAATGGGAGTTGTAGTATCCCAAGTGGGCTTTCACTTCACTCACATTTTTGAAAAAGAAAAAAAAGTTGGTTTTCAGGACAATATCAGACATGCCCATAATTAGTATAGGGTGCATGAAACACAAAATTAAAACGTTGCAAAATCCTGCTCTTCTCTTGCAGTATTGTTCCTTTGCACTTCCTTAACTTCCTGGTCATTTTCTAGCATGTTTGATGCTTGTCAAAGGGTGGCACAATAGACTTGGAATTAAGAATATACCGATATACTTATATTGGGCCGATATTTGCATATTTGAAGTGTATCGTATCGGCCGATAAGCGTGTGGTTTTGGCCGATACGCAGTATTTATTATTTTATGTCATTCAGGTTTTTTTAAAAGCACCAAGACGCTTTATTTTTTTATTACTTGATTGTTAGAGTGGGTGTTTAAAAGTTACAAGTTCTAGCTCAATTTGATAATGTTAAAGGAATGTTTCTTTTTAACTTGAGACCTGGAATATTGGTAATTTTTTAACCTTTTTTTTAACCCATATCGGCGCCAAATATCGGGTATCAGAAATCGGGTATCGGCCAAGGGTGATGGGAAAAAAAAAATCGGTATCGCATCAGCCATTAAAAAAACCTGTATCAGTCGTCCCCTACTTGGAATATTGAATTGCTGTGAATGGGCATTTTAAGTTAAATCAGTGCGAAGTGCATTTTGAGGCTGTTTTGATCCAGTTGCCTTTCCACTTACCCAGGACATCAAGAACCCACAGCATGACTAAAAGATGGGTACATGGGTGTTTGAGCATGGCTAAAGGATCGGAGTATGGGGGATGAAACCTTGCTAAAGGCTGCAAACAACATGCATGAGGAGTTTCTCATTTGGGAAAGTGTAAAGGCAACTAGAGCATTCCTCCAAATGATTCTTCAAACTAGTTTTGATTGAAATATTCAAAAACTACTTCTCACTGAATTCGCTAAAAAGGCCTATTCACTGCTATTTCAAATACCAAGCCTGCTTCGTGCTGGCTTCGTTGTTAACAATTGCCTTTGCATTGGGTGACATCGCTAGGCAGTTTGATTATTTTTTTGCATCAAAAGACGACATTTCGAGGGTGGAACCAGCCAGAATATTGATTCATGGGTTGGCATATGAGCAAGAATTAAGTAGTGCCTTGCTACTCTCAATGAACTCTCACAACAGGGTTTCTGGCCCATAGTCGATTATTGTTCTTCCAAGGGTGGGACAAAATGTAAATGTCACCACAACATTAGCCAGAAAGGATGAGAACTGAAAAATGGTCTATGAACAAAATCTGTATGACCACTCAATTTAGCCTATGTAATGTATAGGGAGATGATCACTTTTACAGACAACCCCCATTAGATGAAGGAGCTATTGCATATGTTAGGCATTTACTTTTGCTTTGTTTACTTACAATATCGTATATATCGAATACCGAATCAATATAATTGGATATTTCAACCTGAAACTGAGGCAATTTCACTTAACACTTTCATTAAGTGCTTCAACTATAATTAAGTGACATAGTGACAATATTTTTACTGCAAAAATATAATTTGTATTTAAGGTTGCAGTTGCATGTTTAAAAATGTAAATAAATAAAAAGCGAAATACATATATGTCAAGAAAATATATTCTAAATGTAAATCACCATAGAGTCTCATTACCGAAATTGACAATCCTCATTACCGAAAGGTACTTAAAACATTGCGGTAATGAGAATGTGTATTGCGGTAATGAGATGGCTCAGCACAATAAGGCTAACTGTAACTTGAGTAATTATGACATAGCTATTTCATGACCATTGTTGAATTCTGAAAAGGAATACCCTATTACCAAGCAAGTTTAAATTGAAAAAATCTTTTTCATTTTGAAATATTGACTAATTTCGGTAATGAGAACCACTTTTGTCGTATTTGCATATTTTTGAGACACATTGTGACATTTTACAGGCACAAACATTAAGGCTGACTTATCATGTAGCCATCTTGAATCTCCTGTTAGTACAGATGAATTGTAGGTAGTTTCAGCTCATATTGAAATTCTGATGGCTTTTAATTGTAGTTCTGAAATATATTGCGGTAATGAGAAGAAAAACTTGGGGACACGATCTTTTCTTGAAATACTCATTAGTGTTCATTATTTAAATTGCCAACAAGGAACACTTAATGAAACTTCGGACATAGACCAACGCTCTTGTAGTGTCATTTACGTATTTTTAACATTTTTATTATGTTTTACCCTAATTCAAAGACCAGAAATTTTGGTCAGGACACATTTCGGTAATGAGAATTTGCCTATAAAATGCATAAAAAGTGGAAAATAAAAATAATATTTTTTAAAATGAACTAGTGTGCCAGAAAGTACACGTCTTGCTCTGCAGTAATGTATTTTATCAAAAAAATCCCTGTCATATTTCACCATTAAAACCTCATTGCCATTGTTTTTTTTAGCTTCGTGAGAATCACCCATAGACTTGAAGTGAGTCGATTTTGTCTCCCAACTTTTTCCCTTTTTGCCATCTACGCAATCTGACAACTTCACTGCGAGTGCTGGCTTCGTTGTTTGCAATTGCCTTTGCATTGGGTGACATCACTAGGCAATTTGATCATTTTTTGCATCAAAAGACCACATTTCGAGGGTGGAAACAGCCAGAATATTGATTCATGGGTTGGCATGTGAGCAAGAATTAAGTTGTGACTAGCTACTCTCAATGAACTCTCACAACAGGGTTTCTGGCCCATAGTCGATTAAGTTATTGTTCTTCCAAGGGTGGGACAAAATGTAAATGTTACCACAACATTAGCCAGAAAGGATGAGAACAGAAAAATGGTCTATGAACAACACCTATATGACCACTGAATTTAGCCTATGTAATGTATATGGAGATGATCACTTTTACAGACAACCCCCATTAGTTAAAGGAACAATATTGCATATGTTAGGCATTTACTTTTGCTTTGTTTACTTACAATATTGTATATCGAATATCGATTCAATTGCATATTTTAACCTGAAATGGATGCAATTTCACTTAACACTTCCATCAAGTGCTTTAATTATAATTAAGTGACATAGTGACAATATTTATACTGCAAAAATATAATTTCTATTTAAGGTTGCAGTTGCATGTTTAAAAATGTACATAAATAAAAAGCGAAATACATATATGTCATGAAAATATATTCTAAATGTAAATCACCATAGAGTCTCATTACCGAAATTGACAATCCTCATTACCGAAAGGTACTTAAAACATTGCGGTAATGAGAATGTGTATTGCGGTAATGAGATGGCTCAGCACAATAATGCTAACTGTAACTTGAGTAATTATGACATAGCTAATTCATGACCATTGTTGAATTCTGAAAAGGAATACCCTATTACCAAGCAAGTTTAAAATGAAAAAATCTTTTTCATTTCGAAATATTGACTGATTTCGGTAATGAGAACCACTTTTGTCGTATTTGCATATTTTTGAGACAAATTGTGACATTTTACAGGCACAAACAATAAGGCTGACTAATCATGTAGCAATCTTGAATCTCCTGTTAGTACAGATGAATTGGAGGTAGTTTCAGCTCATATTGAAATTCTGATGGCTTTTAATTGTAGTTCTGAAATATATTGCGGTAATGAGAAGAAAAACTTGGGGACACGATCTTTTCTTGAAATATTCATTAGTGTTCATTATTTAAATTGCCAACAAGGAACACTTAATGAAACTTCGGACATAGACTAATGCTCTTGTAGTGTCATTTATGTATTTTAAATTTTTTTATTATGTTTTACCCTAATTTAAAGACCAGAAATTTTGGTCGGGACACATTTCGGTAATGAGAATTTGCCTATAAAATGCATAAAAAGTGGAAAATAAAAATAATATTTGTAAAAATTAACTAGTGTGCCAGAAAGTACACGTCTCGCTCTACAGTCATGTATATTATCAAAAGAATCCCTGTCATATTTAACCATTAAAAAGTCATTGCCATTGTTTTTTTTAGCTTCGTGAGAATCACCCACACACGCACACACACTCCTCAGCAGCTGCTGAGACTGAGAGCATCAACAGTTGGCAAACCCATGATGTACACATACGAGATCACGGCCAAGAGAAAAGGCCCTCCACACATCAACACACACGGAGACATCAACACTAAACACACACACACAGACAGACAATGTAAACACACACAAACACACTGTTGAGACATTAATTCTAAACACACATACACACACACACCTACACACACACACCTACACACACAGTGAGACATACACTTTAAAAGGCAAAAACCGACAGGGGAAATGGGGGGGAAAGCTGGAATGGCAGAGCCTTTGGCAAGTGAAGAAGACATACTTCTTCAAACCCCTCTTTCATGTGTGATGGTGGGGGCTCTCCTCTGATATGATACAGCACAAACAGAGAGAGAGAGAGAGAGAGAGAGAGAGAGAGAGAGAGAGAGAGAGAGAGAGAGAGAGAGAGAGAGAGAGAGAGAGAGAGAGAGAGAGAGAGAGAGAGAGATGAGAGATGAGAGTTTGTTTCAGTAGGAGAGTGAGGCCTGTTGGGGTAAGTTAACAATGGAAGAAAAAAAATTGTGTAGTCATAGCAACCAGTGTTGCAAGAACGAAGGCACAGAAGAACAACTGAAAAGAGTTGGAAAGAGAGAGGGAGGTAGAGAAAGAAACTGTGAAAAGAAAGTGATAGATAGAGGGAGATATGTGAGAAAGAGAGTGAGAGGAGAATAACGGAGAGATCCAGATAAATAGAGTGAGAGTGAGAGAGTTCTTCAGTGGAGCACAAGGCCACCCTATTAGCCACTCTCTGAATGTCATGCCAACAAAAAGGGTCACCAAGGTTTTCGTGTTTGACATTTAAGTAGAAAATGGGGCCAATCATAAAAAAGATAGTTGTGAAATGTTCTCAAAGTTGTTTCATAACAGCGAGAGAAACTAATGTTGTGGAGTAGTTTCACAACTAGGACAGTGTGTGTGAATTAATCTCAGCTTGCATTTCTATTTGGTGGGGACTAATGTAAAAAACAGAATTCGTTGAAAAAAATAAAAACACATCCCAAACTTTTCCTCGAAATCACACTGAGTGATACAGGCTGTGCTTGAAAATGCTTCCCTCTGGCCAGTCATCTTGGTCTGAAGCATTTTCAAGCACAGCCTGTATCACTCAGTGTGATTTCGAGGAAAAGTTTGGGATGTGTTTTTTTGGGGTTTTTTTTGTTTTTTTAAACAACTTTTTACTTTTGTCCCCACCAGCAGTGGCTTTCAAAGTGGGGATCATTTATCGTTATTAATATATCCCAGTGGGGTACTGACACAGACATAGACCATGGTTGTGAAAGGGGATGCGCTGGAAAAACAAGTGTGTCACGACTTGGCTGGAATTTACCAGTGTATGGGGGGCCTTGTCATGGTAAAGTTTGGGAACCCCTCGTCTACAGTACCACCATTTTCCTGAGAACTCTTCATCTGCTCCGTGCTCTACTGTCAGTATACCAGACAGGATACAAGTACAAGGTGGCAATATAGTGATGGCATGCCCCTATCTGTATCAAGTAGGTAGCAGGCTTCACTCAGGTTTCTTGATAACTTGATAACTGTTGTGCACAAAAATAAAGAAAAAAATTGATGCAAGGTGCGCCCCCCCCCCCCCTTTTCTTTGATGCCCCTATCTGTAGGCATACGAGCAGTGGTCTAAGTTAGTCTACGTAGAATGCAGGTACTGTATATGCACTATAGCAGGGGTACTCAATTAAAAGTCCCCGAGGGCCAGTTTATCAAAATTCCTCCCAATAAAGGGCCGGGCCGGGCCCTTTTTTTTTATATATATAATGTAAGCACAATACACACGCACTCATGCCCACAGCAGATATTTAGTTTCCAGTGACAGGATGGGAGAACATTTCTCTCATAAAGGGCCTGATTTTTTCTGGAGCACTGTGGGGTGCCTGCCTTGCTCTCATTGCCACCCACCCTTCACTATTTTTTTAAATGACATAAGATTATCTGTTAGCCTATATTTTGAGGTGGGGATACTGTGCTATTCTAAATAATTAATCAATCAATTTTAAGCGGGTATACTGAAATCCCTGAAATTTTGAGGAGGCTATAGTGCCCCCATACTCAAGAGGTGTGAGCAATTGAAGGTGTGAGCAATTGAAAGTTGGATATTCACGTAACAACAGTTTCGCTTCACTGTAACATGTTTGCCATTCATGTGCGTGCCATCAAAGCCTTATGGATTACTCTGAGCTTGATCTCTATTCTACTGTGGTCAATTGTTTACTCTGAGCCCCATGAACTCAAATCATCTGTGAATCTCTGCTGCCACCTTGGTGGGGAAGTGGATGCTCTCAACTCTTTGCTTTCAGGACTCAAGAGGGCCATCAAGATATGCTGTAAAGTAGCCCTACGTGGCAATATCATTAGATGAAAAAAAACTGATGATAGGCCCTGCCGTGGCCAACCGGTAGGGCACTTGTCTGCCATGTGGCCGACCCAGGTTTGATTCCCATCCCGGGTCCTTTGCCGGCCCTTCCCCATGTCTCTCCCCCCACTCACTTCCTGTCACCACCTTCACTGTCCTGTCATAAATAAAGGTCAAAACGACCAAAGAAAATAATTTTTTTTAAAGGAAAAAAAACGGATAAATGCATATTAATTGAGATGTTACATATGTTGTATAGATTAAATGTTTTCATGTATTTCCAAATCACTATGACAGCTGAACTCTAATGAGACTAAAGAGAATTTTCATGCTGGCATGACAATAAAGTCCAAGTTATTCTATTTTTTTAAAGGTGGTGTGAGGTCATGCAAGGTTGAAATTCCAAGACATCTGTGATGTTATCTATTGACCAAATGCATTCCAATAAATAGACTCATAATCATTAAACTCACTTCACAGAGGACAGAATTGGGCCATTGATCCGAGGGGTGGAGGGTGTTTGGGGTTTTGTAACACTAGTTACAAGGCTGCAGTGCCTTTTTTACATCACATTACATTACACTGACCTGGCAGTGCACTTTCATCCAAAGCGACTTATTTTAGGTACAGGGCATCAGTTACCGTCACTGGAGAAATGCAGGGTTAGGTTAGAGTTAAGTTATATTGGGGTTGAGAGACCACACATATTCTATCTAGTTCTACTGGTACGCAAGTAAAGGTGTTGCTTCAAGACTAAGACAATCCAGACCAACTCTAATAATTATGCCAGTGGGTTTCAATCTTTCTCAAGCTGAGGCAATTTTCAATTTTCAAAAAAACCCACTCCCTCCAAGGGGTGGTGACATTATAAGAAAACTCCTATGCAGAGAGGCATTTTGGATACGTTGGCTACTTTAGAACCTCAAGGTTTAAATGAGGAATTGAGTTCATCTTTTATTGTAATACTGTGGAATATTCTGAGGTGGCTGACGTGTTCGTGTTACGGATAGCAACTACCAGAGTTTGGCGTAGAATGTTAGTAAACCTCCCTAAGTGCTCGGTCTGGACCTTTAGCTTAGCAGTATCTTCAGAGATTCTTTAAGTATATAGAGATATGCCAATGTAATAGGTTTCTATGGGCACCTAACGTGACCAGGTTCCTGTCTGCCTAAAGGGACGTGTCATAATACTCCTAGCATTGAATAGAACAGTCCTTAGGTCTGCCTAAAGGGGGATCCCCCCCCCTGCAATAATAGAACCCGGAAACAATGGGCCAATGGAACCTCTCTCTCTCTACTCTCTCTGATATCGTGCTGAGCCTCCCAAGCCCTAACTTGAGCGTTGACTGGAAGGTGGCGGGTTCAATCCTCAAGTGGCGAACTAGCGCAGGATCACCTCACCTAAA
The DNA here is from genome assembly GCF_034702125.1 of Engraulis encrasicolus. Classification (NCBI taxonomy): domain Eukaryota; kingdom Metazoa; phylum Chordata; class Actinopteri; order Clupeiformes; family Engraulidae; genus Engraulis; species Engraulis encrasicolus. Next base: position 29,640,456 of record NC_085876.1, on the reverse strand, counting down.
TGTGTTTAACACATATGATGTTCCGTCGTACCTGATATTTTGTTACTTTATTATTGCTTGTTATACTTTCACAATTAACTTTTTATCCACTTTTTCCTTATTTCCTTTGTTCCTCATATATCATTTCTCCATGAGGATACTCTACTGTAGGTGTCACATCTTCACTTGAGCTCCACTGTCCCGTTTAGCGACTGAAGTGCATCTTTGCAGTTTTAAACAGGGACAAAATGTATGCAGTGCTTGTGTATGAATACCGGTTTTGCTGACACATACAGTCTATTCTTTTCTCAAACACATGAGTTGAGAGTTCCTGCTACATAGCTTTAAGTTTTGCCGTAAGTACACCTGCTGTTGAATCTCTATCCTAAATCACAATTAAACAATCTATAAGTAAAACACGCCATGGCCAAAATGACTCCAAATCCTGGTGAGATGTGTGCCTTATGCTTTAGAACACTGAACTGTAATTCCATGGGGTTCTGTGTTCCAGACAATCAGGTCACTTGGTCAAGAGATCTGGAGTGAGGACATACAGCACATGTAGGCTAATTTGACATAGGCCTACGCAGGACGCTATCAAGACAATGTGGTGCCCTCGGGCACTAAGTCTTATATCTCACTGGTCCCCTTTATAAACAGTATTTGTGAAGTTTGTGTCTTTTGGTGTCAAAAATGGTTAGTGCCCCTGGACACTATACCGCTGGCCCTTATGGATAATCCAGCCCTGGACGTAAGGGATGCATCAACAAGACTGCAAAGTAGGTCTTAGGCAATTTAAAAAGTCAGCAGTTGACCTTGCTCTTTTTGCCCATCCATCAAAGAAAGTGAAAACAGGCATAATTTCCATAATGGCATTAGACCGGATGACATACTGTGTGTGTGTGTGTGTGTGTTTGTGTGTGTATGCATCCCCCGGCCCAAATCTTCATTCTGCCAAGTCATGCCCATCTTAAGCTGCTTCTCAGGGAGATTAGCCCACACAATTACAACGCCAGCCGACCTGCGGGTCACTTCTTTACACCGTCATGTAGACTAAACACATTCAACACATAGTACAGCGGTGTATGGCATTGGCATGCGTTATGCCCCAACTGCCATTCTGTCTCTCTGGCATAACATATCTCTACTTTATCTCATAACACACTATAGGCCCTTTCTCTCTCTGCTCATGCTCTCGCAACACCCCGTATTAATAGGCAGTGCCTATGTCACAGTGCACAGACTATTTTTGGTTGTAGGAAGTTGGTGTTGGCACATTCTTTTTTAGCTTTCTAAATGTAGATGGAAAATGCTCTAACGAGGCACCAGGCAGATAATATATCACTGTAAAACTGTACAGTGGAACTAGGCCAAAACAGCCAGTCAAAGAAGAGCTGAATTATCTTTGCCTACTGTTACAGCAGAGCATGAATAATGTCTCCATTTTTGCATTGGTAGGAGGATAAAAACATAGGCTATGCATAATGCACACATGCATGAGCATATGAATCTCAATGACACAAATGAAAGCAAATCTCTGTGGTGGTGAACATGCAATGACAGCGTTCCAGGAGGTCGGGGAAGGGCATGACTTGAAAATCCAGTCCCGTAGAACAAGCTGCCTGCACTCTCAGCTTTACATGGGCCAAACAAATAAACATTATAAATTAACCTCACGGTCTGACACTGGGCTAAGTTTCCAAACTGAACTTCACACCGCACTGACTGCTGTCCAATGCCCATCCCTGTAGCAACCCCAAAAGCCTTTGGCATGCCATCCCACCCGCACGTTTGACAAAGAAGATTAGAGCTAGCCGTAGCTAGCCCATCCAGGGAGCTGTCATCCAGGGGCATGTCGTGATTACTACACTGTAGCCGTAGGGAGTGGGACACGGAAGAGAGGACCCTCTCGCGTCAGCTGTTTACGGGACGGCTTTGGTATGGTGCTGTTGTAGGCGGCGACGAGCACAAAAACACTTGGCAACTCATGCACCGTCCTGGACACAGTGACTGAGTTACAACGAGAGACATGTATTCTTGAAAATAGCATTCATACCTTTGCTTTGCCGGCCTCTAGCTTTCTCTGACGCTCCTCGTCTTCCATAACTGTTGTCCCGGTGGCTGGGGGAGAAAGAAACAGGCTTCATGCGAAATGCCGCTGAGTATGAGCCAAGTTTTTAAATCAGGCTGGATGTGAACATTAAATTCAGTCTAATCCTTGGCCCCAATACCGCGTCGGATTCTCACACTCGGCTAAATGCTGACTCGAGTCGACAGCCACATAGTCGCCGCCATGTTATCCACGTAAACACACGAGACTGGTTCACGTGACGTCACGTAGGTGCATTTCCCTCACATTTTTTTTTTCAAAATCAGAAGGGTGCATTTTTTTATGAATGACAAGTTTGAACACATGCCTGTACATTCATTTCATCCCTTGAGATAGCCGCACTGGAAAATTAAATAGTAATGTCAGACGTCCTAAAACCACATTAGAAACGAGGATAGATAGACTCTATATTAAAAATTAATGTTCACCATGCTTGCAACCTGTTGGAAGTGGAACATGTCACATGTGATGATAGCCTAAACTAGATTACTTTGTCATTTCACCCTTTCTGTATTGAATAACCATTGGTATCATAATGCCTAAAGCCAGTGGTGGTGCATTTTTCCCTCAATCTTAATTCACTTCAAAAAAAAATCTGCAGTAAAAAAAATGACAAAGCCTGATTGAGGGAGCCCAAGCGTGGGATGCAAATGCACCACTGAATTCCCTTTTCTGGCACCTATGTCCTATGTATTTTGTGCTGTTCAAACTTCAAATAGGCCTAGATCATGTAGGCTAAGCCAAATTACTTACACTAACAGTAACTTTCTAAAATTATTTCAGAAGGTACTTCAGGATATCCAGAGAAGCAGTTAGGCCTATATTAGACCAAGATATTAGCCATAATGTTCAATATGATATTTTGTAATCTGATTCTCATGGTTAATATGAAATATTCTCATGGAGTTAATGCAGAAAATTGCAGGCCTAAGTTAAATTGACTTGACTTTTAGGCAAGCTATGATGGCAAAATTATGATCAAGTTTTGTCAATATTTGTCTTGATTCGAAACTTTAATTAGGCATAGCCTACAGTTTCACAAAGTTGGAACTAAGTAAAGATATTCAAGCTACAGTGTCAGTGCAGTCAAACATCATTCTAGTGGTCCGGTTGGCGAGCGGTATGGAGTAGTGGTGTTTTTTTGGGCTCCTGCCACACAACTTCTTTCTGACCATCTACTACTTGCTCAAATTTACTCAAATCAGTGACTACAACTCGTCTTAATGTGTTTTAAGCACACTGCTAGCCGATATGTCTTCTAAACCAAGCAAACAGGACAAGAAAAAAGAACAAGTTTCTGCCGCCGTCGACAACGCTACGTTGGCTAGCATGCTACACAGCCTCAAAGCGGACTTGCTAACTAATCCAGACTCGCTTTCAGCAAGATTTGAAAACAAGCTGGGTGCCATTGAAACGAAGCTTGACGGGATTCAGTCTACAGTGAACAATCATGAACAGCGAATTTCTGATGTGGAATATGGGCTGAATGATTTACAGCGTCTGGAAGCACAGGTGATTGCCCTGGCTGATGACAATGCAAAGCTGAAAGCTAAGGTCTTAGACCTGGAGGGGAGAAGCAGGCGGTGCAATCTTCGCCTCATAGGACTGCCTGAATCGATTGAAGGTACGAGACCAACGGTGTTTTTCTCCAATCTTTTGGTTGAGGTACTGGGGAAAGATGTGCTGCCTTCCCCTCCAGAACTTGAGAGAGCTCACCGTGCGCTCAGAGAAAAACCAGCCGAAGGAGAAAAGCCCAGAGCGGTAATCATTTGTTTTCACAAGTTTCAAACGAAAGAGGCAGTGATCCGTTCAGCCCGGCAAAGACGAGACGAGCTGAAGTACAATGATGCGCCGGTATACATTTACGAAGACTACACCCAAGAAGTACAAGAACAACGCGCAGAATACAAAGAAGTGATGCAACAACTCTACATGCTTCAGCTCAAGCCTTCACTGAAGTTTCCTGCGCGACTGTCTATCAAGTCGGAAAATGGCAAAAGACGGCATCTAAAATCGGTGAGAGCAGCTGAGCAGTTTCTGGCCACGTACAACGCTGCTTCGAGGACGGAGGAGGACTGATTCAAGCCGGCCCAGCTGAGGTGGTAAATTTTGTTTATCTACGAGACGGGTGAGCCGAATGCAGTCAAGTAACGTTGGTGTGAGTTTAAAAAAATGTGAGTACAGAGACACTGCGACTGCTACGGGCTATGTTTTGTTTCACTTTCATTATGTCACCGTGCGCCCTTGGACATAAGTTTGGACTGCCTGTTCAATCACTGCCTATGGGAAAGACTAGGAATCGTAGTGACCTCACCTCTGTGTCGTAACAGTATCTTTATTTTTTTGTTTTGTTTACTGAAGCTTTAATGTGTAGGCTAAATATGCATGAAACGGCGTGAAGTTTAACACACACTGTTCTGTGTGTTTTTTTTTTCTTTTCTTCAGAGCTAGGCTACTGTTATTGCCTAGTCTATGTTCACTCATTTTAGAATCATCCGTGTAGAATGGTTAAATTTACTTTTCTATAAACACACTTAAATTATTGTGTGGTGGGAATAGAGAGAGTGGAGTAGAGCCCCGGGAGTTTTTGCTAAGTGAAGATGGCACGTTTGTGCAGGGATTATGGGTATAAGGGGTTACTGGGAGTGGGTTGTACTGGGGACAGGTGGGCACAGGGCTTTTATTTTATTTTTATTTTTGTTTTGGTTTTTCCCCTCCTTTCTTTTTCTCCTCCCTTTCTATCTCTCAGATATTGTGCTCTTGCAGGTGCTTCTTTTTCATGCACATTAATATCATGGTGTATTGTGTATAATTCACACAGAATTCAATGTTTACATGGATAGTAAAACGTCAATGAATAATATCCGTTTCATATCATGGAACGTCAAAGGGGCAAACCAAGCAACAAAAATAAATAAGATTATGTCCCATATTCAGGGGTTGAGACACACTTGCGTACAGAGGAAATTCTACGTATTAAAAGGGGCCAGTTTAATCAACTATATCATTCCAAGTTCAGTGACAGGGCTAGGGGGGCTGCAATTTTGATTCAACGTCACATTCCATTTCAGTTAGAAAAACTTGTAGCTGACTCATCTGGTAGGTTTGTCATAGTATCAGGACAGCTGTGTAACACCCCTGTTATCTTAGCCAGTGTTTATGCACCAAACTGGGATGATGATAAATTCATATCTAAGTTTTTCACATCCATGCCCAATATTGACACTTATCAGGTAATTGTAGGCGGGGACTTCAATTTTGTGCAGCACCCCAATTTGGACAGATCTTCAACCAGACCACACCCCCTTACAAAGTCAGCCAAACTACTTTCATCCACTGCATCACAGCTGGGTTTTTCAGACCCATGGAGATTTAAATTTCCAGACAAGAAATCATTTTTCTTTCTTTTCACCCGTCCATCATTCTTATTCTAGAATAGACTTTTTCCTCTTAGACAACAGGTTACTCTCTAATATATGCTCATGTGACTATCATAGTATTATAATTTCAGATCATGCTCCCACATCTCTAGACATTTCATTTCCAACTTACAGACGTCCTCTGAAGCGATGGAGATTCAACTCAAGTCTACTAGCTAATGACCTCTTTGTTGATCATGCAACAAACCGCCTCTCAAGTGTTTTTTACAATAAATGACACTCCCAGATGTATCAAGGGGCACTTTATGGAAACTTACAAGGCATATTTTAGAGGTTATGTAATTTCTTATACAGCTTACCTTAAGACAACAAATGTGAAAAGACAGACAGAGTTAACACAAATGATCCTTGAAGTCGATAATGAGTATTCTACAAACCCAGATCCTGCACTCTACAAAAGACGGTTGCAACTTCATTCTGAACTAGGTCTGTTAACCACTAGTGAAGCAGAATTGCAACTGCGTAAATCCCAACAGAAATTCTTTGAGTCAGGAGATAAGGCTGGCAAACTCCTTGCCCAACAATCCAGAACAGCTGCTGCCTCTAGGCTAATCCCAGCAATAAAATCACCATCTGGTACCACCCTTACTGACCCAAAAAGTATAAATGAAACATTTGCAAAATTTTATTCTGATCTATATACATCTGACCACCCGCAGTTGAATACTCCAAATAAATTTAAGGACATTGTTTTCCCAACAATAGAAGAAGAGTGGGTAGATAAATTAGCTAGCCCAACATCTCCATCTGAGGTTGCAAGTGCGATCAGGGCTTTACAAAGTGGCAAGTCACCGGGCCCAGATGGTTTCACCGTAGAATTTTTCAAGAAATATTCCCCATTTATCTCTAAAATTTTAAGTGATGTATATAATGAGGCTTTGTCTGCTGGCCGACTACCCCCGACTTTAAATGATGCTACTATTTCTTTACTACTAAAAAAGGATAAGGACCCACTACTCTGTAGTAGCTTCAGACCCATATCACTCTTAAATGTTGATTACAAGATTCTTGCTAAACTTTTATCTCTTCGTCTCAACAGATTCTGCCAGAAATTATCTCTCCAGACCAAACGGGTTTTATGTTGGGTAGACACTCATTTCATAACACTAGAAGGCTTTTCAATATACTCAACACCTCCAGCTCCAGCATACCAGAGGTTGTGGTGTCGCTTGACGCGGAAAAAGCCTTTGACAGGGTAGAATGGGACTTCCTGTTTCAGGTGATGGATAGATTTGGGTTGGGCTCTGGCTTCAGTTCATGGGTCAAATTGCTATATTCATCCCCAGTTGCTTCTGTACAAACAAACAATACATTCTCTCCTCCTTTTCAACTCCAACGTGGTACAAAACAAGGTTGTCCACTATCCCCTTTATTGTTTGCCATAGCTATTGAACCGTTAGCGATCTGGTTGAGATCTGATCAGGGGTTTCAAGGTATCCTTCGCCACAACACTGAACATAAATTATCTTTATATGCCGATGACTTGCTCCTTTATGTGTCCAATCCATCCACTTCACTCCCTGTCATCTTAGACATCTTAAAAAAGTTTGGCCAATTGTCTGGCTACAAACTCAATTTTGGCAAAAGTGAAATATTTGCATTAAACGAGTCAGTTGGGGTTCTCCCAGACAGCATTTGTCCTTTCAGAAGGGCAGACAATAGTTTTAAATACTTAGGTGTAATCATAACCAAGACTCTTACAGACACTTTTAATAAAAATTTTGTCCCTCTGCTTGGTAAGGTTGAGTATGACTTTAGTAGATGGTCAACCCTTCCTCTGTCGTTGGCTGGCAGAGTGAACCTTGTTAAGATGGCCATATTGCCAAAGTTTCTCTATCTCTTTCAGCATATTCCTGCACTCATTTCAAAAAAGTTTTTTGACAAATTGGACAAATCAGTGTCTAAATTTCTCTGGGCAAGTAAACCTGTGCGTATGCGGAAAAAAATCTTACAACTACCCAAAAGAGTAGGGGGTCTTGCTCTGCCCAATTTTTTACATTATTACTGGGCAGCCAATATTCATAAATTGCTATATTGGACCGACCAATCCACGACCAACCAGCCTGCTTGGGTAAAAATGGAACTGTCTTCTTCTCAGTCCTCATTGAGGGCATGGCTTTGCTCCCCCCTCACTTTATCAACGGTGAACGCAAGCCAAAATCCAGTAGTCAAACAATCCCTCAAAATCTGGTTGCAATTCAGAAAGCATTTTGGCTTGAGAGACTGCTCAATTTATGCACCAATACTAAACAACCATAACTTCAAACCATCTACTATGGACTCTGCTTTTAAATTGTGGCATGACAGGGGCATTGTGTCAATTAATGATCTTTATGATGGTGGCACATTTATGTCCTTTGCCGGTTTATCGACCAAATTTAAACTTCCTCCCTCTCACCTCTTTAGATTTTTTCAAATCAGAGACTTTGTTCAGAAAAATTACCCTGAGTTTCCAAATCTTCCTGTACAGACTGTAGCTGATAACCTTTTCTTGATGGACCCCAATCAGAGGGGAAATATTTCACAAATTTTTAGGGCGCTAGACTCCACTACCGCTGTCTTTCCTCAACAAACAAAAAACAAGTGGGAGCAAGATCTAGGTCTGACTCTTGAGGAGGACCAGTGGACTAATATCTTACAACTGGTACACAACTCCTCTATCTGCGCACGACATGGTCTAATCCAATGTAAATTAATACACAGGATTTACTATACAAATCACAGACTGTCAAAATTCTACCCCAACGTTGCAGACACTTGTAATAGATGTAACCAGACTCCTGCTGACCTCATACACATGTTTTGGTCATGCCCGAAGCTGAAAACTTTTTGGTCTGCCATATTTGGTACCCTCCACAAGGCCTATGATGTGGGGGAAGATCCCCATCCTCTCCCAGCCATTTTCGGTGTAATTCAAACTAAATCTTATTCTAGCAAAGTCCAACACTGTATGACTTTCTGTTCTTTACTGGCAAGGCGTTTAATTTTGCTTAACCGGAAACACACTGCACCCCCCTCTTACAGTCGTTGGGTTAAAGAAATTCTGTTTTACTTGAAGTTGGAAAGGCTTAGGTTTTCCCTTAATGGCTCATTGAGTAAATTGAACAGGACCTGCTGTCCATCATAGACACTCTAGACATTGAACCAGAAGAGACACAGATCTGAGGTTTCTATTTTTTTTTAATCATTATTATTATTTTGTTACTATTTGTTTATTTTGTATTATTATTTATTCATTCTTATCCCCTTAAGTTTTTTTTTTATTTATTTATTTAATTTTTATTATTATTATTTTTAAATCTCTGTCATTAATCCTTTTTCTTCCTGTCATTTGTAATTTTAATTGAATTTCATTCATGCGCTGTGCTTAACATGGGGTTGTTGGGGATGTGGGCGTGGGAGGGGCGGGAGGGTGAATGTTTTTTCTGAAAATGTTAAAAAGAAAAGTGAGCAACTTTTTATGTTTGGGGTTCACCCCATCCTTTTTGAGTCTTTGTAATGCTATTGCTCAATAAAGAAATTAAGAAAATAAAGAAACATCATTCTAGTTTCCTGTTTTCATCCAGACTAGTGAGACGATGTTGTTGACTATGGCCGCCACCAAATACAATCTTGTCAAACATGACGTGAGTGATCTATCCTCTACAAGTCTTCTGTTGTCCAGTCTTGCACTTTAAATGTCTGTATGAGCACTGTCTATGTCCATACTGTCTTAAGTCCATGTATAAGTACTGTCTATGTCTATACTGTCTATGTCCTTACCTAGATTAGTCTATGTCTGTATGGGAAAGCAAGAAATGTAATTTCAAATTCTTTGTATGACCAGTGCATGTAAAGAAATTGACAATAAAACCTACTTGACTTGACTTGACTATTAGCAGCATGCATGGATTATGAACTTACATACCACCAGCCAGAGATGACTGTCTCTGGACCGTTAAAATACAGCTTACCGGTATCTAAAGAACCTACGTATGAAATATGCACATCTAAAGAACCTATAAAATATGCACATCTAAAGAACTCTGCCATAAAATACAGCGCATCTAAATAACTCTGGACCTATACAACAAAATAGTCCTGGATCCTGGACGGTCGTGGACCTACTACAACATACTGGACATCTGAAGCACTCTGGACCTACATCTGAAGGGTTTCTGAACCTACAACATACATTATAACTAAAGGCTTGTGAACATACAAAATGCAGTACATTGAACGGGTTCTAAACCTATAGCATACTGTATCTGAAGGGTTCTGGCCTAAATGGCCACTGGTAGGAGATGACCGCCTCTGCCAACAGCATACAGGACATCTGAGCCTTTCTGAACCTACATCATACAGATCTTAAGGGGTTCTAAATCTACAGTACATGTGAATCTACAACATATGACATATGAAGGGTATTGAACCTATAGTAAATCTGAAGGGTTTTGAACCTACCCCCAGCAGCCGGAGACGACGGCCTCTGCCTGCGGCCAACGGGGGCAGAGCAGCTGATGGTCTGCGAGATCTTGAACTCCACATATCTCCTCTTGGACATCCTGCGCTGCAGTGGCCGTCCGAGTCCGAGTGGTGGCCAAGAGACAGTCCCAGTGGTGGCTGCGTCCGTGTCCGACTGTTGCCCGCTTCTGTGTGGAGGTGGCAGTCCAGGTGGGGGCCACGTCTGCATCAACTGTTGTCTGCCGAATGCGCACTCGTGTTGGGCTTGTCTTGCTGGGGTTGTAAGTGTGTGTGTGCGTGTGTGTGTGTGTGTGTGTATGTGTGTGTGTGTGTATGTGCAGCACTGTTTGGATACAAAATGACACCTGTCCGTCCAGTCCCCCAGTTGGCTTAGTGTGTGTGTGTGTGTGTTGTGTGTACTGGGAGACCAACTGAAAGTTTTTCAGCATCCATTATTTATGGGTGAGGAGCAGCGTGTCACCTGGTGTAACTCAAGTGGCCCATTGCAGCCTGGCAGGGCCGGCACCAACATACACAGGGCTCCAGCGCAAAACAATGATAGGGCCCTCCATGGTCACAATAGGGCCCCCACCACCAATACAAGAGGGCCCCTTGCGAGGCCTGCCATGGTCACAGCAGGGTGCCCCCCACCAATAGGGATTGCCCACATAACGTCATTGCGGTGCAGGCCCCTCACTGTGGCAGAGCTCAGGGGCCTATATAGTACAAAGCTGGTTCAAGAGTAAACCAGGTTCAGTTAAGAGGTAAATCATCTAATTAAAGGGGGGGGGGGGGCAATGGGGTATGTTGTCCCGCACCCAGAGCGATGAGCTGCTCAGAATTGAATCCCAATCACATTGTATGTACATTAATGGGGGGCCCTTTATGATGGCTTTGTCCTGGGCCCAGTCAAAGCTGTCAGTGGCCCTGGTACCCTCTTTACATGCAGTAGGTTTCTTGTATACAAACAATCCGGTCTGCACACGGCACGCAGCTGAGGATCCCTCTACTACCTCTGAATGTTTTGGACACTGCTGTCACTCAGAAAATGCACTCACGTGATTGGTTGCTTAGCATCTTGACCCTCCTGACACCCTCAATGTTTGTTACTGTAATGGGAAACCTATCTATAAAAGAGGGCCTTGGGCACAGGGGCAAATACCCCACTCACCCCCCTATAGCTCTGTCCCTGCAGCTGGCTCTGCACACCATTGCATTGCAGGCCGCTTTGTTTACTGGTGATCAATGGAATGGCACTAGTTAAAACTGTCACTGATGAATATCCCAGGACAAATTCAGAAGTTACTTGTGTGTCACATAAAGAGTATGACTAGTGTCACTGTACCAGTATACTGTATAAATACACAATATATAGGCCTACAGTTCACCACAGTAGCCTATGGGATTAGCATACTGTGTGACCAACTGGTCTTAAATAGCATGGTGAGAGAATGTTTTCAAAGTGAGCTGGAATGGTTGCTGTGCCTCGACACTCAATTTTCAATTCTCACAATCAGATATTTTTTTATTTGAGAATATTCTATTTTTATCATTTTTGAACACAAGTTCATACATGATTAGGCAAGTAATCAGCCACATGTATAATTCTCTGTTTTATGGTAATTTTATGATTCATGATGGAAGCCCTTCACCCTCTCGCCTCTCAAAAACCAAACCAGTCTGATATCAAAACAGGCTGAGTGGCCTTACCTGGAAGAGCTAATTATCCTGAAATAAAGCATGCATGAAAGACACACACACAGGAAATTGGCATCGCGGAGAAGGGTGCACTCGGAGATGGAGAGTCGGAGCGTGGTTAGGTGCAAATGACACAGGGGGGATGTCAGTCGTGGATGAAAAAAGTGATTACGGTAGGTCTCCACGACCAGACGAGACTTCAATAAGTGGGGATGAGCGAGGATCACAAAAAAACAGAACACCTCACACACACACACGCTCTCTCTCTCTCACACACACACACACACACACACACACACACACACACACGCACACGCACACGCACACGCACACACACACGCACACGCACACACACAGCAAGCGGCTGAAAGAAAGACAGAGAGGAGCAGAAGGGAGTGCAATTTGAATAATGAACATAGCACATGTGATAGTGTAGTGGCTGTTTGAATAATGCATGAGTAAGGCTCCAGAGCGGAGAGAAGAAGAGAGAAGAGAGGAGAGGAGAGGAGAGGGGAGGAGAGAGAAGAGAGGAGAGGAGAGGAGAGGAGAGGAGAGGAGAGGAGAGGAGGGGAAGGAAGAAAGGAGAGGAGAGAGAAGATAGGAGCGGAGAGGAGAAGAGAGGAGAGGGGCAGTGGTGGTTCTAGACCAAAAGTCAATTGTATTTTATATTATATTGACCATTGACAGTTATGTACAGGGGCCGCAACAGGGTCCAGGAGTAACTACAGGGGCCGTGGTCCACCCTGGCCCGCCATCTAAAATCGCCTATGGAGAGGAGAGGAGAGGAGAAGAGAGGAGAGGAGAGGAGCAAGAACATGAGAGGAGAGGAGAGGAGCAAGAACATGAGAGGAGAGGAGAGGAGCAAGAACATGAGAGGAGAGGAGAGGAGCAAGAACATGAGAGGAGAGGAGAGGAGAGGAGAGCATAAGGACCACTGTGATGCTTCTCTAATAGGTGGAGGACTCAGGCCTCAGCTGGTAGACGTACAGCTGAAATAGATAGGCCTACATAAGGGCAGCTGCAGTTCAGTGAGCTAGGGTATACAGCTTGGGGATTGAACAGCTGCTATACATAATGGAGTATTCAAAAAAATTGGGCGCATTAGAAAAGTCCCTGCAGGCCCTGCCGTGATCAACTGGTAGGGCACTTGCCTGCCATGCGGCTGATGATACTTTCCTGGAGCGGGTTAGTTCTTACAAATATCTTGGTATTTGGCTAGACCAAAAGCTCACATTTGAGGTACACATAAATCATCTTTTAAGAAAACAAAGACCTAAGGTTGGTTTTTATTTTCATTTGAAAAAATGTTTTTCATTTTTAGCAAGAAAAATGCTGATTCAAAGTACTTTTCTCTCAGTGTTGGATTATGGGGATACAATTTATATGCATGCGCCCTTATGTCTCCTCGAGAAGCTGGATGCTGTTTATCATTCTGCATTGCAATTTGTAACAGGTGCCCCCTCAAGAACCCACCATTGTGATCTGTACTCTAAAGTCCAATGGCCATCCTTGTATTTAAGGCGTAAATTGTTACGTTTTATTGCAAAGGCACTGTTGGGCAAACTTCCCTATTATATCTGTAATTTATTGACTTTTTGTACTTTATCTTGTGACACACGTTCCTCTCACAAGTTAGTCACTTACCCATGTTCTTGGTTTACCAGGTGAGCTGCCTGCTGCTGTTGCTGCTGCTGCTGATACTGATGCTGCTGTTGTTGTTGTTGTTGATGATGATGATGATGATGATGATGATGATGATGATGATGATGATGATGATGATGATAGGCATAGGCTACAATACTAGCCTATTCATTTATTTATCTAAATACGCATATTGCCAATGCCAAAGTTACTACAATCGAGGTTACATTTCTGCGTGATATACAATGTAGGCCTACATTGTGTCATGGAACACTCACGACACTCTGCTCACGATACCTCAGTCTCAGAGCCTTTAACATTTTTTTTTTTTTTAATCACATCTAAGATTTCGATACAGCCTACGGCTCTGATACTTCACAGAGCCGCTCAGATACTTCATGTCATGCTGCCATCTATCGTCCATTTGCAATATTGCTTGATGCTTGTCCTACTCCCAAACACTAGAGGTCCTCATCAAAATGAACCATTGGTGCGAATACTTGTGTTTTTCGTACAAGCCCTTGTCCTGAGAAAACCTTTTCAGTGTTTGTCGGAAGAGAAACTAAACAATTACATTAATTTTCTTCTATCAATGGCTTCTACGCTCCAGCGATACAAGTGGTGAGTGAAATGTACATAATCTAAGAAAAGTGTCTTCAATGAAACATTTCAGGGACTTAAATTATGCACTATGGCGATGCTGACAGCACAATATCTCTGTCAGTAGGCTACCTACGCACTACGCAATGGCTTGCGAATTTAACTCTTGTTAACTTGTAGAAAAGTGACTGGGGATGTTTTGTAATACACCCGTCATTCGGAGGATGAATGTGTCCAACAATTGCCCAATTTGCTTGAAATGGGACAGGTAGGGTAATGTCTGCTAGTCATTTCGTCACACTGTCAGTGTGTAGGCTACACGTGCGTAAAACATTTACATTTTAATATAATCGTATCTACTACAGCCAGATAGTCTTGGTTACTGGATTGGATTGATCTGGTAGAAGAGTCAAGATGCACTGCCACCCATTACATCCACCACAAGACACAGACAGACAGAGTGGTTGGGGAGTTGGTCTTTCAGTCTGGGGGTGGTAGGTTCGAATCCCACGTGACAACAATGTAGTACCCTTGAGCAAGGCACCTAATATCCAACATTGTTCCAGGAACTGCAACCAATAGGCCTACCCTGTCAATAACTAAGTTGCTTTGGATAAAAGCATCAGCTAAGTGTAATGTAATGTAATGTATGAGACCAGCGCTTACTTTTATCTTTCTCTGTGTCAACGCCTGCAGGCTCACCATTGAGTGACGATGGCAGTGGCCATGTCACGCGTCAGGGCTGCCCTGATGCTCCACAGAGCCGTCCCTCAGCCTCAGCAGTGTCTCCTGGCGTCTCTTCAGCTGGCCAGGACATTGGTCTGCAAGGCTGTCGAAACGCCCCCTGCAGCAGAGACGCCACCGGAGGCCGAGAAAAATACGGAGAACAAGCTCCTGCTGGACAACCTGAAGGTTATCTATCTAGTCTGTCTGTCTATCTGTGTGTCTAATCCTGTCTGGAGTGTGCATCTGCTTGTTAGTTGTTGTTTAGCTGTCCGTCCTCTTTTTACTTTACTTTTACCTGCATTACATTACATTACATTTTTAAACTGATGATTTTATCTGAAGCGACTTACAAAGAAGACGCACAACAAGCGAATAGTCAATACATGACTGACGTGATGTAGAACCTGCAACCAAATCTACCTTCAGACATAAATAAAGTCACCTTACCTTACCTTACCTAGGTGCTTAAGGAGAGGAGTCAGCTAAGCATAGTGTAGTGTAATTTAATGTAACTCAGGTCCTGGGTTAATGTAATGAATTGTAACTCAGGTGTTGGTGTGGAGTGGACTTGACGATGGCTCAGTGCAATGTAATTTAGTATAATGTAAGTTTATGTATTTTTACTCAGGTGCTTGGTGTGGACTTGACAATGGCTCAGTGTAATATAATGTGATGTGATGTAACTCAGGTGCTGGGTCTGAACGTAACGATGGCTAAGTGTAGTGTAATGTAATGTATTGTAACTCAGGTCCTGGGTGTGGAGTAGACTTGACAATGGCTCATTGTAATGTAATTTAGTATAATGTAATTTCATGAAATCTAACTCAAGAGCTTGGTGTGGACTTGACAATGGCTCAGTGTAATATAATGTTATGTAATGTGACGTCATGTAACTCAGGTGTTGGGTGTGGACGTGCCGATGGCTCGCAAGCGTCAGCCGGGTGTGCTCAGGAGGACGGAGACTAACGAGCACGGGCTGGTGACCTTCCTGAAGGCCAAGGGCGCGGACCGCGAGACCGTGGCCAGCATCATCTCGCGTTTCCCACGCGCAATCACACGCTCCAGACAGCACCTGGAGGAGCGCTGGCAGCTGTGGCGCAGCGTCTTCCAGAGCGACCAGGAAGTGGTCAGCATCCTCCACCGCTCGCCCGAGTCCTTCTTCCGCTCCAGCGACAACGACAACCTGGAGAAGAACATCGTGTTCCTCAGCTCACTGGGACTCGACTCCAGGTGCAGTGGCAACATTTCCTTAATTGGGTTCTGTAGCAGAGACTCCAACCTGGACTTTCTGGGGTAGTAAACTGGGGCTCTGACCCGCTACACCAAAGAGCCAGACTCGTTGGCGTGACAGTCAGAACACACCCACAAGCTTAAGCTTAAGTTACAATACCTTTTACTGTAACCTGTTCAGTGTGGTGGGTCAGAACCTATTCCTGAACCTGCTACTTTTTAGTCTTCATGCTGCCGAAAAACCTGAATGGGAGGTGAAAGAGTCATGACTCATGAGTTTGATTTACACTGTAAATTGTCTGATGCATATTTAGCTATTTTGGCGAGAGTAACTATAGTAAATGCAAATGTAGTGTAATGCCTTACATTTTAAATATAGTAACATTGTAATGTAAGGGGTTACTTTAAAGAAGACAGTAACATGTAATCAGAAATGCATTATAGTTTTGAGTAACTTGTCCAACACGGCCTATAATTTGGCTCTATCTCCAGGGATCTCCATCGCTTGCTCACCACGGCGCCCAGAACCTTCTCCAACAGCGTGGAGCTCAATCGTCAGATGGTCGAGCTGCTGCAGGACATCTGCCACACTCTGGGGGGCACCCAGCCCAGTAAATTCGCCAAGGTCATTGCATTATTTTGGTTTATTTTGCTTTGATGTTATTATTTCGGTGTTATGCTGCTATGCCTTTCAACATGTATTAAATCGATGCGGTGCCATTTCTGGAAAGAAGCTCTTTTTACACCTCCCCTTGAGTTAAATGATAAATTTTTCCTGTACTTCCAGCTGGTCTCTGAGTCTGTCATTGCAAATTTTACCTCCATGCTAGCATATAGTTATTGAATCTTATGGGTTCAGATGGACCCATAAGATTGCATGATAATTGCTAGCTTGTAACTAGAAGTAGCATCACCAGTCTGAGAGAATGGCTGAGAATGGCTTTCTACTGTTTTACTACCTATCTTACTGTTTTAACATGCTAGTATTTTAACATTATGTGCTGCAGAGTGCCCTTGGGTATCATGAAAGTCACTACAAATTAAATTATTAATTTATTATAGTTATTAACTAATTATTTGTTAATTAATATAATCACTATATATTCTATTTATTTATTATACTTAATTTTAATGTAAAGTTATTACCGGTATATGTATTCATTTATTATATACTTAGTTATTAATTGTTATCATTTATTATTCGTTATTAATGTATTATTCATTTCTTATCAAGGCGGTGATCTCGAAGAACCTATACATCCTGATCCGCAGTACCAAGCGTGTGGAAGCCAACGTGAAGTTTTTCCGGGAGGCGCTGGGGCTGCGCGACTCCCTGCTGCTGGCGTTCCTGCAGGGCAGCGGCGCGGACATCCTGGACATGTCACACGACATCCTCAGGAGAAACTTCCGGATGCTGCAGGAGAAGCTGACGTCCGTGGGCGGCAGCAAGAAAGACTCGATCACCATCATTGTAAACTATGCCTCCGTGCTCTACCTGTCGCCCGAGCGCCTCAGTGAGAAAGTGGACTGTCTGCTGAGGGAAGGGATCTCGGTCGGGCAGATTGTCCAGAAGCCAAAGGTTCTGGACTTCAGCCTGGAGAACCTGAAGTGGAGAATGGATGAACTGAGGAAGCTGCACTATGACTTTGGCATCAACGGCATTACAGTGCTGGACACCAGTAAGAAGAGGTTTGAGGCCAAATTGATAAAGCTTAGTGCCCTTGAATGATTATTTTATTTATGTTTGTCTGGATGAATGATTTCATGGTGTAATGAATGAGTGCAGAATAAAATGACTATTTTGGGAAGCAAGTTCAGTTCTGTTTTGTTGTGTTATACTTCTTGTGATTGGTGGCTGGTCAGTCTTTCATGGTGAGTTGCTGCAAATCATTAAAGAACATGTGAACATTTGTTTTTTTATGTGAGGATTCTTCATGTAGCCACTGGCCTCTATGGTCCTGTGTGCTTGTGTGAGTGAGAGAAAGGTGCGACTGAAACATATATCATGAAACATATGTCAGTCCCACGTTATCCATGGGATGGACAGATATAAGTATATAGACCATTATTGACTTGTGACTAAAAGTATCCAATCCTCATTTTGTGTCATTACAAAAGTCTCTCCCTTTCTATCAAGAAGTGCCAGTACAGCAAGGCTGAGCAATTAGCGGTCCAGGGGCCAAATCTGGCCCGTCATCAATTATACTCGGCCCGCCAGATGCAGCAAATAGCAGTGCAGTGCAGTGTACTTTTGGTTCCATGGCTTTTGATAACAAATTTTTGAATTTATAGCTAGCAGTTTTCAGGTAATGAAAAAGGGTATAACAATAAACAACTGGCAACTGCATTAGGTATGTAGGCCTATGGCAGGTTGCTAAGGCAGGTCACCATCATGAGAGAGACGGCAGGAGATGTAGTAGTTGGCTTATCAGTAGGCCTACATTGAAGAAAGTGAATGTTTTAAATTGAAATCAAATTAAATGAAATCAATTGTATTTATCCTAAATAACACTTTTTTAATTTCTAATGTAATAGAAGAAGAAAAAAAACTGAAAAACTTAACCAGTTGAAATCATGGCCACATAGCCCCGCGTCCAAAACTAATTGCCTACCCATTAGCCTAATATTATTGGAATTTCTTGTGCTTGTAATGAAGCCCTCTACAAACTTAACATTTTAAGCAAATATGTGCATTTTAATGACCTCTGTTGTATTTGGAATGCACTGAAAAGGCATTCCCTCTTTTGCAGAAAAAGTAGCTCCTGTAGCGCAGGCATAGATAGTGGGGTCGTCATAGGCTCAGTCATTTCAAATTGGTGTTAAAGTTTGGTTTTCATTTCCAAGTTGAAGTTTTGGGTCTATAGAACAATTTGAGTTCGAGTGTCAAACACACAGATAACAAAATGGCCTGCGGGGGGCGCTCTAAAATATATAAACTGCTATAACTTTTGATTGGTTAAACCAAATTTAACATATGAGCTATGTATGGATTCAGCATGAAGAGGAGAAACCGGTGAGCTAAGTAATGTTACCACATTAAAGACACGCTATGTAAAAGACACACTTTTAGCCAATGGACAGCTAAATCCGGGCTTTTTTTAAGATAAAGGGTGGAAATGCCCTCAAAGTTGCAATGAAAAATAATTTATTGTTACAAGTTATTGTAAACAAAGCCTGGGTTATCACTTAACTTGATTTGTTCAGAATATCCCTGAAGCATAGATAATAATAGGATACCTATACACAAATATGGCTCCATATAGCCTAAGTTATGTGATATTTAGCACCCAACTTGCACCTTTGAGTGTATGAATTTAGGAACATGAGTACCAGCTTTTTGTTCCAATCAAGCCATAATTTTATTCACAACTTAAAAACTTTATATCTGGAAGAAAGTAAATCAATAATAATAATAATAATAATGATAATAATAATAATAAATACTATGGGGAGCATCATTTTTTCCTGCATTCAAAAAGAAAACAGAAGACCATAGGGCTAACATTTATTCCAATACTCCACTCTACAATAACTATGACAGAGAACAGATGCAAAAACAGTCAGTGGTCAGTCTTAGAAATTGCATGTACACTTGCACAGACGTGTGCACTTTAACTCTGCCTTTATGAACTTGCACCGAGATCTGGCAGGTCTATTTGTACAAGTACTAGTACAGCTGCACTTCACCTCTAGTTGGAATACATCTTTGGCAACTGCATCTTTGGTAGTGTAGTCCAAATCTGGGAACTGTTCATTTGTTACCAGATTGGCAGGCCTTTCTGGCAAATGCAGATGATAAGAACGGTTTTCATTCCTGTCAGCTGGTAACAAATGGACAGTTATGACAGAGATGTTCTCATAACAGCAGATGATTGTGTCTACCATGTATGAAATAGTCCTATAGTATTATTTAGTATGCTTGCCAAAGGCCTCTGCTTGCTGCCAGCAAGCATACTAATTGTTCTCCAACAGTTTATTTAGTATGCTTGCGGGAAAGCATACCAATTGTTCATCAACAGTTTATTATATTCTACATTTTTCCATTCACCTCGGCCTATGGGAATCCCCATTCATTAGTACGCCGGCTTTGAATCGTTGCAGCGTTCGAGATAGAGACACGGTTCGAGTCCCAAATTGAATGGCTCGAAAAGGGCTCAGGGTGGTGTATTTTTTGCTGGCCTACCCCCTTTCATTCGTTCACCAGACTTGTTTTTCCTCAGTTATCTCTCTGTTTTCCCCCTCATTGAAATTAATGGTAGAATAGTCAAGATGATGATGTCACAAATTGTGTCAGTTACAGTGAGAGGCGACCTGTCCTAGGGTTTTTAAGGTATCAACTAGGTAAAGGCATTGTCAGAGAGGTCTTGGCTCTGAATACAAACTGTGTGAAGATCATAAGCCAACTCGTAAAAATGTTTCGGAGAGAGCAGTTTTAAAATCCCTATGATGTGACCCCATTCACTTACAAAAACAAATGTGTGAACAGCTCAGCGCATAGGCCTGAATATGTCCATTTTTTGACTCAACCATTTGGCCTTGAAAAGTGATCTCAGCTTTGACATGAAGAGCAGGGTTGTGCCATTTGTGTGTCAATATCATCTGACAACTTGCAAAACTTTTGGAGATATGACAGTGTAAAAATAAGGCTGCACATATTATTCAGCTATTGACCGCCAAATTGTCACCTTTAGAATCTTCATTCATACACACACAGGAGGTCTACATTACTTACTGTATCATTGACACACACGCATACAGCCATGTAGAACTTTAGACCTCTGCTGTCACCTGGGCAACCATGGCCTAGTATGCTGCTGTAGCCACTGTATACAGTAAATGGCAGTGGCCTACTGGGTAGGGTGTTGGTCTGTCAGAGGGTTGCAGGTTCGAATCCCACCCTTACCTCTCCCTACCCATCCATTGCTGAAAGGCACCTGAAGCATCTCCACACACACACACACACACACACACACACACACACACACACACACACACACACACACACACACACACACACACACACACACACACCTCTCTCTCTCACAGACAGACAGACAGACACACACACACCCACACACACTCAGACCTCTATCTCTTTCCCTCGTGTTTCTCTGTGTGTATACAACAGCTCTGTGTGTGTGTGCATAAGCCGCAAGCATACTAATAGCATTGTCTCTCCGGAAAGTCTTTTTGTTATTATTATTATTATTATTATTATTATTATTGATGTCTTTTCTTCCAGATACGTTTTTTTGTGATTTTATGTGTGAATAGAATATGGCTTGATTGAAAAAAGTTGATACTCATGATCCTAAATTCATAAACTCAAAGTTGCAAATTGGGTCCTAAATATCACATAGGCTTTATGCAGCCCTATTTGTGTATAGGTATCCTAGGTATCTTTGTGCTTCAGGGATATTCTGAAAAAATCAAGTTGATTGATATCCCAGGCTTTATTTACAATAACTTGTAACAATAAATTATGTTTCATTGCAACTTGGAGGGCATTTCCACCCTTTATCTTAAAAAAAACCCTGAATTTTGCTGTCCATGGGCTAAAAGTGTGTTTATGACATAGTATGTCTTTAATCCAGTAACCAAATACTTAGCTCACCAGCTCCTCCTCTTAATGCTGAATCCATGCATACCTCATATGTTAAATTTGGTTAAACTAATAAAAAGTTATAGCAGTTTATATATTTTAGAGCGCCCCCCGCAGGCCATTTGGTTATCTGTGTGTTTGACACTCGAACCCAAATTGTTCTGTAGACCCTAAACTTCAACTTGGAAGTGAAAACCAAACTTTAACAACAATTTGAAATGACTGAGAAAAATTGCATAGGCCTACGACCCCACTAGGAGGGTCGAGTGGCGCAGGGATGGAAAGAGAATAGGAACCCAAGTCTGATAGCCGTACAAGTTACACGGACAATTATATTTGATGGACTGTGATGGTTGCATGCAGCATGCCGAGTTGAGTTCGACTTGAAGTTGGGGCTTCACTTAGGATTTGAGAGTTGAAAACAGTTTGTCACTCGACTTTTTAGTGGTAAGGAAGTTGTTGTGTTTCTCAGCCTGTCGATCGTGGCATGTACAATGTGTGATATTAGTTACAGTAGTATTGCGTGCACACTGCATAAGTACACAACTGCTGCATGCAGCTCAACAGCAGTGCTAGGAAGCAAGCCGCTAGCCTCTGGGAAGCTGAACCAGCATCTCTCTGCAACCTTATGCTGATTTGCCATAACCTAATCGTAGTTGGCTATAATAGTACAGTTCGTCATGTAAATAGCTTTCTGTCTAGCGTAACGTCTAATGTTGTCCAGTGAATATTCGTAAATTTCAAGAGGTGATCGAGAAACATCACGCAGAAACATCAGTGCATGAATACACTGTTGAGCTTACACGTTGCATTGTAGGCTATGTAATTTGTGAGGTTTTTTTGTTTCATCTCAATCAGTGCAAGCTTGGTTTAAGAGGAGGTATGGACACGACCACCCCAACTGTAGACACCACTACTGCCCCAAATGACTCTGAACAGAAGACATCAAATGGCTACGAGAAGGGATGCGCAGCCATAAAATCACAGTGAGTTCAATGACTGCTGTCCCCGTCAGTGACGTCCCAAAGAGAAAAATAACTTTCAAAATATCATTGCGGGCCGTTTTCATTCATTAGCTAAAGATGATGCTGCAGTTTATGCAGTCAACATTTCCTGACGTAGGCTACGGGTCATAGGCCAACAGGGTTGTTGTAAGTACGCATGGCCAAAAAATAAGTTGATTGTTTGTATAGCAGAGTGACACCCATGCAAGATCTTGTCACTTGTCACACTCTGGTCCCCATGAATGCCTATGGGGTTCCTTTGTGTTGTGTGTTATTTCCTCCATGAGTTACTGCTATTGTGGGTTGAAAAAGGTAGAGTCTGCACTGCACATTGCCGATAAGCTCCAAAATGAAGATCCAGGGTGATCGAAGCGTTGCTTTTTAAGTTTTTTTTTTTTTTTTTGGAGCTTATCGGCAGTGTGCAGACCTATTTTTTTCAACTGTCTGACTTTTTTGTCTGGCACCTGCATCAAGTGTTTTTGGATGTGCGCACCATAACCAAAACTATTACTGCTATTGTGGCCCATGGGGAGTTGCTCACACTTCCCCCACCTAACCTCTCTGACTCCCCCTGTCTGGACCTGTCGGAAGCTCTCTGTTGTTATTATGCTTGCTTACCTTCATTGTGTGCGTGTGTGTTTTGCAGATACCTCACCAACAAAGATAAATTTCACGAGTTTGTGGATTCAGGTTGGAAGGGCACTAAAGGCACGAATGGAAGTGAACCCGAAGACGCAGCAGCAGAGAAAGAAAGTGCAGAACCAGAAGAGAAGCGGATAAAATTGGAGAACGGCGCAGAAGCAGAGGACAAGAAGAAGAAGGAAGAGGAAGATGAGAAATACGACAAGAAGAAGTTTCGGGGTCAGAATAAGGGCCGGCCTCACATGAAGCCAAATAAGTATGATGATCGCAGGCTGTGTCCCTCAATTATACAGGTAAACATTTCAAACGTAACCTCATCCATGGATTAAATGAATCTGTCTTTAAAATGGCCCTTTTGAAACAAGTGGGAGCACATAATGTAGTGAATGCCAGTGTTGAGAAGTCACGACATGCATATGTGTTAAGTATTCCAAAAACAGACTTAAGAGAAAGTGGTAAATCTGCTAATAGATAGCCTGCAGGTGCCATCTTGGATAAGAAAATCTGGGCTCTTCTATTAGCTGATTTACCACTATGGCCAGGTGAACATAACCTAGTTTGCTTAGCTACTGAATAGGCTTTTGTTGAATTACCTGACTTGATAGTTAATTTGCAACCTCAGTCCCTGGTCAGGCTAGCTATTCTAATATAATGTATGTCACCTAGACTATACAATTATACACTGATAATGTTCACTTGTGTCCACAGGAGCGGGAGGCTAAATGTTTCTATGGCGATAAATGCAAGTTCTTCCACGACGTGGGCGAGTACATGGCTGCCAAGCCGTCTGACCTGGGAGAGAAGTGCTACCTCTACGACACCTTCGGGAAATGCCACTACGGTGTCACCTGCCGCTTCGCCAAGGCCCACACCGGACCGGCACCCGACTACAAGAATCTCATTAACGAGGAGGTCTTCAGCACCTTCAAAGACAAGACACCGGTCAGGAACAACCTGAGCAAAGACCTCCAGTGGCAACTGCGCAAGAAGAAGGTGCCGTTCAAAGGTTTGTTTCTTATTACAATTTCATTTATTTTATACTTATTTTATTATATATATATATATATATATATATATATATATATATATATATATATATATATATATATATTTGTTCTTGGGAATTTTAGCCTTCATTTAGGACAGTCGAAGATGGAGACAGGAAATCAGTGAGAGACAGAGAGAGATGGGGTGGTGTTAGGATATGACTCAAATTGGTGTCTCCATGGGCATGCAAGCTTGGGGGGGCACATGGGGGGCTGAATTATTATTATTTTTTATGCATTTTTGCATTTCTGAACGTTTTCAACATAAGGCTCAGCTGCATATAGACACTGTACGGTAATCGCAGGGTGTGAGTTTTTCATGGACTGTGGCTTACTGTAACTTCTGGACTATAAGACACAACTGAATGTAAGGTGCACCCATCAAACTTGACAAGAATAAATAGTTGTGCATAAGCCGCACCTCTGTATAAACCGCAGGTGTCCACATTGTAACATGGGATATCTACACAACATTAGGTCCAGCTCTAACTCTTCCAAGCTTGGAATCCCACCCTTACCTCTCCCTACACCTCCATCCATGGCTGAAGTGCCATTGAGCAAAGGAGTTAATCCCACATTGGTCCAAGGACTGTAGCCAATACCCTGTAAAATCACTTAAGTCGTTTAGAATAAAAGCATCAGCTAAGCGCAATGTTATGTTTTTATTAATAAAGTGTATTGAATTCAACAGGAGCCGACGCCTACCTGAGGACCATTGGCAAAGGCAAGCCCCAGGGAGGCCACAAGGGAGCGGGTGCGGAGGAGAAGAACTCGACAGAGAAGACCTGCTGCCCAGCTGAAGCCCAGACTCAGACTGTACCGGAAGCCAACAACACCGCCAGTGCCACAAACACACAGGTCAGTTTGACCTCTGATATATTTTCTTAACTAAAACAAACTGATAAGGTTTTTATGCTCCTTTTCATGCCAAAACTATGCTAATGTAGTGTATAATACTTATATGTATAATCCGGACCCTGAGTCTGTTAAATTAAGTTTATATAACATGATATTGTTATAATAATGTTATTATAAAAGGGTTAGCTTTCTGGTTAGAGCCAAAACTTCTTCTTTTCTTTTCTTTATCTTTTTCTTTCTTTCTTTTCCCACCTGCTGACAGGAGGGTGAGAACCCACAGGTTGTTGAGAAGCGTGTTGGTGCAGTGACTGATGTCGACGTTGTAAAGTTGCGCCCCTGCGAGAAGAAACAGGTACCGGTAATTTTATTGCTAGATCCTGGTAGTATGCGTACATACGCGGCCATTATTTTACTTCCTCATGTGTTTCAACGTTTGAGATTTAATTATACTTCCTCGGGTACATTAGTAATCATTTCTTTTGTCAACAGGTGGACTTCAGAGATAAGCTGTATCTGGCTCCCTTAACAACTGTAAGTCTCATCGTATCCACTAATGTTTTTATTGAAATATAACTAAGTTTATATCCACTAATGCTTTTAGTGAAATATAACTGAGTCTCCTTTCTATCCACTGATACTTTTAAAGAAGTATAACTTTGTTTATAACCACTTTACTAATGCTTTTTAGTCAAGTCTTACTCCTCCATTTCATCTTGGCGTTACACTGAATATTGCAATCCATTTGTAGATGTAGCAATGATTTTGTCGTATTTTGCACCAGTCTCTTTGATATCAGGATAAAACACTAGTCATTCATTGTCCAATGATAACAAGTGTACCACTGAATTTTTAGAGAACAGGCCAAAACACAAATGAATTATCAATGTTTGTTTTCCTTTCCTTTGTCAGTGTGGGAATCTGCCTTTCCGTCGCGTCTGCAAGCGTTTTGGCGTGGACATCACGTGTGGCGAGATGGCCATGTGCACCAACCTGCTGCAGGGCCAGACGTCCGAGTGGGCCCTGCTGAAGAGGCACGAGAGCGAGGACCTCTTCGGAGTACAGGTGTGTACCTTTAAGTAGAGGAGCAGCACAGCACATTAAAGCCTGAAGCACCTGCAAAAAAACTTCCGCGAAATGCCTAAGCCATTTTGGGAAAATGTGCACTCAGCCTATAAAACCCTAAATATCTCAACCTCCAAAGCACATAAAACATGAAATTAGGTACATTGAAAAGCAAAGACCCTCATCTTGAATTGGAATGTGTTCATTTGGCTCTTAACATACCCACATTTTTTAAAACTCAAATCTCATGAGCCTCTCCAGCCATGTGTTCTAAACTAAAGTTGACTAAAGTTGAGCTGTGTGTTTGATCTTGTTTCCTCCTAGCTGGAAGGCTGTTTTCCAGACACCATGACCCGGTGCGCAGAGCTGCTCAATGACAACATCGATGTGGACTTTGTAGATATCAACTCTGGCTGCCCCATCGATCTGGTCTTCAAAAAGGTACGACAGTAGTGTGATGGTCCGGCAACCACCAACCACCTTTTGTTTTCCCTTATATCATTTTTGTTTTTAAATTTAGTTAGGCTATTATTATTTTCTTGCCCTGTTCATGTTTTTCAGTCCTCAGTTGAGCTATATATTCTTTGTTTATCCATACTTTGTATGTGCCCAATGTGTTGTGTACCGTATATGCGTGTCAAGGGATGGTAAGGGGTATGAGGGAGGGGGTGGTGTGACGGGTGTATGGGAGCGATAACTTTTTATTTAGCGTTGCTACTTAATATCTCCTTTTTACCATTTAAAATGAACGACAGTTTGGCTTTGTGTTCAAAAAGGTATGAAGGTTTGGTCTCGTCACGTGAAACAAAGCAATATGTTTCTTCCACCTATCTCTTGATGGCAAGGTGCAAAAAGCCAGACCATGCTTTCTTTTACCAGTGTCTGCTTGCGGTAAGGCATTTAACTTGTAATCTTAGAATTCTCTCTCTTGTTTTCCTTCTATGTTCCAGGGTGGAGGCTGTGGTCTGATGACGAGAACAAACAAATTCGAGCAGATTGTGCGGGGAATGACCTCGGTAAGTTGTATTATGTCGCTTTTGAAATACTATGGCTATCAAGTTTCTCGTGTTTTTAGTTTTATTGATAACTTCAGTATCATATGGAATCTTCTGTATATAAAGAGATGCAACACATTAAAGTATTTCTCTGATATAGAAACTATACAGCAGTCAGCATTTTCTATTCTGGTGTTTTAAATTCCTGTCTTTCTGGCCATTCAGTATTCCTACCTAAGCAAGGCAAGGCAAAGCAAGTTTTTTGTATATCACATTTCATAAAAATCACATTGACAAAAGGGAAAAATATAAAAGCAAGGATAGAAGCAAGGAAGAAAGAATATTAAATAAAGAAAGAAAAAAATGAATAAGTATTGCTTAACAATATATTGAATTACTTTCATGTAGAGATCCACCTGACAAGTGACATCGTATTATATTACCTCCACAGGTGCTGGATGTCCCACTCACGGTGAAGATCCGCACGGGTGTCCAAGAGAAGACCAACACCGCGCACAAACTCATCCCAGAGCTGAAGAAGTGGGGCGTGTCTTTAGTCACGGTACAGAGCCCTTTGCCTTCATGCCGAATATGATTGCCAACGACCCCACCTCACTCTTTGCTAAAAAAGCATAGCTACAGTACATCAGAAAAACACTGTTATGACATTGCAGAGAGTGAAACTACGTTCACACTTGTTAATTACTTCTCGCTTTCACACTTACCGGTACTCACCACTCTCTCGTGGAACATACACCAAACGTTCCTGCGGGTTTAACTGCCATTACAAAAGCGAGAAATTAGCTGTCAATAATCCAAACTGTACATTCCAATGGGTTACTCGCTTACTCGCCTCGCTCGAAGTTAAAATATTTTTATCTTGAAATCTGCCCGCATCGCATTGCTTGTATTCTCCTCGCCTCCTCGCTTAGCTGGAACATAGACATTCACTCGCTGAGCAAGTAACTAGTAGCGATGTGCGTGAATGTAGCTGAAGATTTAATTAATATTTTTGTTGGCACAGGCTTATAATAGAGGCTCTGCGTGAAAAGAGTTACCACAGAAATACACCAGCGGCGATCTGAGCGAGTCGAGCGACGGAAGTAATTGACTTTGTATTGAGTCGCGCAACAAAAGCGATTCTGGAGACTAGAGCGATTTGCGCAACGAGCGCGACAGTTTGAAGTTGAAATCTTTTCAACTTTCTATGACGCGGTTCGGCGACAAGCCGCGACAGCCAATGACTTTATAGAGGTCAGTGACCACAGTCAATGGGAATCCTTGAATGCTTTGCCCTCTGCCTGTACAGACATACTCTAGTTTCCTCAATCGCTCGTATCGCTTGCTGCTGCACTCTGTCGCTTGAATCGCATCGCGCCTGGTGTATTTCTGTGGTTATTTGTTGTGTGAAGGGAGACAATACAGGGTCTGTAACTATTCCCTGTAAGTAATAACTGTAAGTGGCTTTATAGAAAAGCGTCAGTCCAGTGTAATGTATGTAATGTATTGTAATATTCTCCTCTGCAGTTACATGGAAGGTCTCGGGAGCAGCGTTACACCAAACTGGCAGATTGGGAATACATCGACACTTGTGCAAAGCTAGCCGCTCCTATCCCACTGTTTGGTGAGCAGAGATCTCCTATAATTGTTTACCACTCTCTTTTTTCTTCACAAAATGTATTAATTTGTCATTTATGTATTTGAAATAATTACCGGTAACACTGACTTTCGTTTTTTCCCTTCCTGACATGCAGGCAACGGAGACATCCTGTCATGGGAAGATGCGATGAAGGCCAGGGAGACAGGGGTGTCTGGCATCATGCTGGCAAGGTGAGCTGTGGTCAGGGCTTTAGATCAGAGGGTTGCAAGTTCGAATCCCACCCTTCCCCTCCCTACCACACTCCATTTCTGAGGTGCCCTTGAGCAAGGCACATAATCCCACTTTGCTCCAGGGACTGTAACCAATTCCCTGTAAATAAATAAGTCGCTTTGGATAAAAGCGTCAGCTAAGTGTAATGTAATGTAATAAAGTCTACCATACAGTACTCAACAGGAGGTAATGTAATCAGGGTGGCAAGGCGAGCTAAACTGGGAGCTTGGCACTCATGACAAGCATTGATTGCTACTGCTCCATTTCCCAGCCCTGCCCCTCCTCTCTCTCCCATTCTCCTATCTCTTCGTCACAGCAAAGCAAAAGAGCAACTTCTTTTAAAGCGATACCAAAGAAAGTAGATCTAACAAGAAGCGTCATTTTGTTTCTTTTCCGGTATCCACTTTATGTCGGGTGAACGCCCCTTTAGGAGACCTTCGGTTAGGAGACCTTCGGAGTCCTGAGGTTGAGAATCAATGAAGTCCCCTTAGCGCTGTAGATGGCGGTAGCACCCGTCGTGTGCAAACACCACGAAAAGAGAAGAAGAAGGAGGGACAACGCCCCCTTAGGAGACCGAATTTTGAGCACTCGCTTTTGCATTGAGTGGGCGTGTTTCGAGTCCTCTTTATTAAATATCCAACCTCTTTGGCGATACCTTACCATTTCTGGAAATATGCTCATTTTATAACTCTCCTTTAGTGCAAAGATTGAGTTTAACAATGAGTTTAAGATTGAGGTTAACAAAATAACAAAATTTGAGGTTTTTGGTTAACCCTGTCTCTTACACACATGACAATTGTCTTTCGAATCAAAACTCAAATCAAATTAAAAATCGAATCATTGAGTGTGAAAAGTGTACAGTAACTCCACACTTCAAAAAATGGCCGGTTTGAGGGCGTCATCCGGTTACTCACAGTACACTTCATCTGACAGCGATTAGAAATAGAACACCCTTTGGACCGATCTTCTCAACCAACTCAGTTACCTTCTGCTGCTTCTGTAACTTTAAATAATTTGATGTTGTCTACTCATCTAGTTGACATTTGGAGGCTTCAGCACCCTGCAGATAGGGATTATTCTTTTTTCTCACAGCGTCATAAATCCTTCTCTAGAATTGACTATTTCCTGCTAGATTCAAACCTGATCTCAAATGTGATCTCCACGAAATATCACAATATCCTCATCTCAGATCACTCCCCAACATCATTGGTGCTTGACCTCAACCATATGAAACGACAGTATAGCTGGTGCTTTCATCCTTCACTTCTCTCTGACCCCTCTTTTTCTCAGTTTATCTCTTCTAAAATATCTGATTTTTTTGTAACAAATGACAACCATGAGGTCACAGACTCAACTTTATGGGAAGCTTTCAAGGCTGTGATTAGAGGGCACATTATTTCTTTTGAAAATTCAATGAGAAGAGAAAAGAAACAGTGCCTGGTAGAAATTAAAAAAGATTTAACACGACTAGACACTATTTATAAATCGTCTCCTGACTCAGTCACTTTACAAAACATAATTAAGCTTAATAAATATGAATATAATGACATATTATCTGCCCAGGTTCAGAACCAACTATTTAAACTGAAACAAAAACAATTCGAACTGGGAGATAAACCCCAGAAACTTCTGGCGCGACAGTTGAGGGGACTGCAGGCTAGCAGAGCCATACACAAGATAAAATCTAAAACAGGAGATCTTTTATTATGATTACTAACCCTATGGATATAAACAAACGCTTCAGGGAATATTATGAACAACTTTACACATCCAAAGCTACAGGTGACACTTCTAAATGGCTAGAGAACTTGAACCTCCCCAAATTAAGTGAGGAGGCCTGTGAAGCACTTAATGCTGATATCACCGCTGAAGAAATCCTAGAGGCAATAAAATCTTTCCCCAATGGAAAAACCTCTGGGCCGGATGGTTTTGGTATGGAATGGTACAAGACATTCCACAAACAGTTAATCCCACTCCTGCTTAGGATGTTTGAACACTCATTTGAAAACCAAACTTTTCCTAATTCCTTATATGAAGCTAACATCTCACTTATTCCAAAAGAGGGGAGAGATGAGACTGAACCCTCATCTTATCGCCCAATAGCATTGCTGGACTCTGATTTAAAAATCTTTACGAAACTGATGGCAAATAGGCTAAATAAACATATCACCTCCATTATTCATAAAGACCAAACAGGTTTTATTCCTGGTAGGATTTCATTCTTTAATGTTCGAAGATTAATGAATATAATGTACCATAATTACAAAAATGACCAGGAGGTGGCGGTATTGTGCTTGGATGCTGAGAAGGCGTTTGACCAAATAGAAATGCCATATATGTTTAGGGTGTTGGAAGAATTTAGGCTTGGTCAACGTTTTATCTCTTGGATTCAAACTGTCTATGCAAAACCGTCCTCTTCCATTCTTACAAATCAAGATAGGTCTACTTCATTTCAGCTACAGCGTGGGACGCGCCAGGGGTGTCCCCTTAGCCCGCTCCTCTTTGCAATATGTATTGAACCCCTTACAGTCCGTATTAGACAACACAAAACTTTTAGCCCCATCCATCTAGGAGGTGTGGACCACCATCTGTCTTTATATGCTGATGATGTGGCTATATTCATGTCAAAGCCTGAGTTGTCCATTCCTATTCTGTTAGATCTCATTAAGTCTTTTGGAGACATTTCTGGGTACACAATCAACTGGCAAAAAAGTGAGTTCATGCCTCTTGGGAAAAACACCAAACCAGAGTTTTTGCATTGTCTCCCATTTAAAGTTACGGACAAGTTGAAGTACCTTGGAGTAACCCTTCCAAAAGACTCAAAATTAATTTTTAAATTGAATTTCCATGAAAAGGTGGAAAAACTAAAAGGGGACATTGGGAAGTGGCGCACACTCCCTATTTCAATGGTGGGCCGTATAAATGCTATAAAGATGGTTTCTTTGTCAAGATTTCTCTATTTGTTTCAAAACCTTCCAATTTTTTTAACCAAGTCTTTCTTTAAGTTATTGGACTCCATAGTCATGCCATTTATATGGGGTTTTAAAGCTCATATGATATCCAAAAAGCATCTTCAAAAACCAAGAGAGAAGGGTGGATTTGGACTGCCATGCTTCCAACATTATTATTGGGCAGCAAACCTTAGAGCTCTTGCTTACTGGGTTGAAGATTGTAAACCTGGTGTTACAGCAGATACTCCAGCCTGGGTTGCTATTGAAAAGGATGATGTTAAAGACTCTTCACTCCCAGCTCTTCTCTTGTCTACACCCAGTCTTCCCAACTCAAAAGTGAATAACCAAATAATTCGGAACTGTTTGAGAATATGGCAACAGATTAAGAAGTGTTGTGAGCTACCTGGTACCTCTGTTTATACCCCTGTGTGTCATAATCATGCATTTCCATCTTCATTGTCTGACGCAACTTTTTGCAGTTGGAAACAAAAAGGTATAGTTGCTTTAAAAGCATTTGGCTTCATTCACTCAACTGCAACATAAGTTCTCTCTCCCAGCAACACATTTTTTAGGTACCTTCAGGTCAGGAACTATGTACGCCAGAACATAGATAATTTTGAAAACCTTCCTGAGGAAAGTAAGGTTCATAATCTCTTGCTTGGCGCAGCCGATTCAAAAGGCCTTATTTCAAACTTTGTTAAGATATTCTCTGAACAAGTGGACTGTGTCACCCAGTCTCTGAAGAATGCATGGGAAGAGGAGTTGAATATCCAGATTGATGATATTGTCTGGGGGGAAGGTCTCAACAGAATACAATACTGCTCCATCAATGCTAGACACCACCTCATTCAGTTTAAGGTCTTACATAGACTCCATTACTCTAAAACTAAACTGCGTAAAATATATCCAACTGTTTCCCCTTTGTGTCAGAGATGTAAGTATGCAGATGGTACTATAGC
The DNA here is from genome assembly GCF_034702125.1 of Engraulis encrasicolus. Classification (NCBI taxonomy): domain Eukaryota; kingdom Metazoa; phylum Chordata; class Actinopteri; order Clupeiformes; family Engraulidae; genus Engraulis; species Engraulis encrasicolus. The sequence goes on along the minus strand of NC_085876.1, from coordinate 29,607,600 downwards.
CCACCTTTTCTGGTCATGTCCAAAACTGTATGACTTCTGGTGCAGTGTATTCCAATGGTTTTCTGACATGTACAACTGTGTTTTCAAACCTGACCCACAGGTGGCACTGTTTGGATACTCAATGTTTCTGTTGCCTCAAAGCATGCGTGTGCAGCACACCATAATGTACGGAATGGTGATAGCAAAAAGACTAATTTTAATGCTTTGGAAATCAGAGGCAGTGCCCCTCTTCAAGACGTGGCTGTCTGAACTCACGTCTCTATTGCATATGGAAAAAATCAGGTACAGTCTGTCTGGCAATCGGAGAGAATTTTATAAGATATGGCAGCCATTCTTAGACCATCTTGAAGACTTTGAAGGGGACCTTGAACTTATGTGATAAGCTAACCACCTCTTTCTTTCTTTTATTTTTGCTGTTAATGTTGTCTTTGCACTAGTCAAGAAAAGTCATTGCCTTAGTTTGTACGCCCTGTCTGTTTTGTGTTTGTTTCTATATTGCTATATTATTTCAATTTTCCTGCAACTCATTTTCTAATCATTGTCTTGTTTTTTTTAAAACTTGTCTGTTCCTATATAACTTTGTTGAAAACTTAAATAAACATACTGTCTAAAAAAAAAAAAAAAAGAAATAGAACACCCTAGTACGCACCCAAACACAGTGCGGAAAGGGCTGTAAGCACGGACATTTGGAACACATGGCTTGTCTAGTGAGCGGCAGCTAAAAGAAGTCCACTTGTCTACAACTAACAAGCCTCTCATGACTTCTCTCTCCATGTTGCCTACAACTAACTACCCTCTCTTGATTTTTCTTTCTATGTTGTGTCCTCCATTACACCAGAGGTGCCCTGATCAAGCCGTGGATCTTCACAGAGATTAAGGAGCGCCGCCATTGGGACATCTCCTCCAGCGAACGGCTCGACGTGTTGAGAGACTTCACGCAGTACGGAATGGAGCATTGGGGCAGCGACACGCAGGGATTGGAGAAGACCAGGAACTTCCTGCTGGAGTGGCTGTCCTTCATGTGCAGGTATTAAAGGGTTAAAGTGCGTGCCTGCGTGCGTGCGTGCGAGAGTGAGAGAGAGAAGTGGGTGGGCGAGGGATGGAGCATTGGGGCAGCGACACCCAGGGACTGTAGAAGATCAGGAACTTCCTGCTGGAGTAGCTGTCCTTCATGTGCAGGTATTAACCCATTGTGTCCTTGAGACACATGCACTGCATTCAGGTTCTTGAGATTTGAGCTGTTAGAGCTGAATGAACCCATTCTAAGGCAAAACAAGGGTCCTAACTTTTAAAGGCCAACTTCCGATAAAACACAGTTTTACTCACTCCTTTTGAAGATCGGACGGTCACCCCAAGTTAAACTCACTTGCAAGGCTCTCATAGCGGTGCGTCACCTCGCCTGGCTGTGTTTCCCGGTGTTTCCCAATTGACATAAATAATGCAGAGAAACGAGCGAATCACGAAAGCCTTTCTGTGTTTCGTCACGTCGAAAGAAGGCGTTGCCCACAAAGGTTTATGTCGACCCATTTTTCTAAAAACATGTCGAGTAATTTTTTTCTGCTTGTTTTCAATACAAGCAACGTCTGGTGGCCCGAAATCTAGCTTAGCTTAGCTATCAGCTGGTTGCTACTCTCAGGTACACACACAGCACAAAGCCTCACCCATACAGCAAGCCCACTATGGTTGCTCCGTGCCTACAGCTCGCCTAGGGGTCGCTGTCGAAAGAGCACAGCCCTGAATGGAGCATGCACGCCTCCGTTGGCGCCCCTATAGTGCAGTACCACCCGGGGAAGTGGCGACTCTGTTTTCCATTACATTCTCTCCAAGGACAGGAGGACTGAGCCAATCAGAGACTCATTTTCACGAGAGCAGGAAGAGTGAGACAATCAGAGACGCATTTCCACGAGAAACACGGAACACCCTCTCGTTTCTCCACAAGCCACCTTGCTGGCTTGCAAAAACAGCTTGAAACAAAGCAACCAGAACGTTTTTTAAAACAGGACCAACGCGTAACACATTCAATAACAATGGGGAACACAGCAATAGTAATAAAATGACGTTGAGAGGCCATCTTTAATTGTAACTCATTTCATGTTTGTGCTTCAGAGGCTGAGATATTTAGGATTTAGTAGGCAGAGGGCACCCTTTCCCAAAAAGGGCTTTGGACAAAATGGGTTAAAGGGCGTGTGCGTGTGCGTGTGCGTGTGTGTGTGCGTGTGCGTGTGCGTGTGCGTGTGCGTGTGCGTGTGCGTGTGCGTGTTCACTGTTCATTTAAGAGACAGTGATGACTTTTTACAGTTGTTTACAAATTCCCCATTACATTGTTTTCCCAGGTATATCCCAGTGGCTCTGCTGGAGAGGGTGTGTTCAGTGATCATTAGAGATCGTGATGACTGAAGGCTCATTCCCCCCAGGTGCATCTTGTGGGTGTGGGGTGTGTTTAGTGGTGATGATGGCTATCTCTCCTGACTGTTTTCCCAGGTACATCCCGGTGGGTCTGCTGGAGAGGGTTCCTCAGAGGATTAACGAGCGGCCGCCATATTACCTGGGCAGAGACTACCTGGAGACACTCATGGCCAGCCAGAACGTGGAGGACTGGGTCAAGATTAGGTGAACAATACACTTTTATACTGTATATCGATTACCTAGAGCAGTGTTTCCCAACCTTTTTTGTCTCATGTACCCCCTTTTCGTTGTGCCATGAGTACCTCCTAACTACCTTTACATCACTTTTTCTATTCCAGTGTGACTATGCTCCATGCAATACTTTAAATTATTTTTTTCCAAGTACCCCCTGCAGTGTGCTCACGCACCCCCGGTACACGTACCCATGGTTGGGAAACACTGCTCTAGAGGACTGGGCGAAGATCAATTGAATACACCTTAATGTAAAAAATGTATAAAATACACGTTTTTATAGTGCTTATGTAGAGGACTGAGTCAAGATCAAGTGAATACACCTTTATAAAGTAGATCAAGTGAAAACACCTTTTATGTTGTGCATACGCATCTATAGAGCTTATATATAAGGCGATTACTTGGAGGACTGTAAAAATCAGGTAAACAGATTGCATTTATACAGCGCTGTACCAGGTGAATAGACTGCATTTATACATGACACATACATATATTGTTGTTATTAATTAGTTCTATTGTTTTGTTTGTTTGTTTTTTTCAGTGAGATGCTGCTTGGCCCTGTGCCGAAAAACTTCAGTTTCCTTCCCAAACACAAAGCCAACGCGTACAAGTGACCCCAAAAACCAGGACACCAGGCAAGGAAAAGGGGTCAGGGGTAGTGACTTTTGTTTAGAAGCAGGTGCTTTACCTTGAATTTGTGTGACTGGCTGTTGATTCATTTTTTTATTACAAGTAATGCAACTTGGCACTCCTCGGAAGTGTCTCTCTTTCCGGCTTGATTGTGTTGCTGTGGGAACCAACACATGGTTGTGTGTGTAATGGTAGTGGTCAGGAAGTCCTGATGAGTTCATTTGGTTTAAGAGCTGGCAAACGTCACAACCCTCGTCTACAGTTATTTTTTTATTTCTTTGTCAAGCTGTTTTAGACTTGCACTCCGTTTAATTTGCTCAGGTAATGATATAATGTATTTTCTTCAGGAAACAGTTCGCCAATATGTTTGCTTTGTTAGTTTGACAATAAACAGGATCACGATCACTTCCATCATCACCACGGCTTTACATTACATAAATTACATTACTGCAAATTGCAGTTGTGGATACCAAGACGTAAACAATGCCTGTATACAGTATGGACTGTAGGTATGACAATGCAGCATTGCCCCTCTTGATTAAGTTAAGTTAGATTAATACTTATTTTCATGATATGCGGCATCAAGTAATGTCAAGGTATTCTGGAGCTTATTTTCACGATATATTGCATTAATTTATGACAATCGATCATTTAATAATATTAAAATCCAATTTGCCACTGGTTCATTTCATACAGTAGAGAGTAGGCAATATTTCTGATGTAATGGAAGCTCTCTCCCAGAGGCTAACATGATTAAATAAAATAAATTGAGTTATGAATGCTACAGAGCAGTTGACAAATAAGCTGTATTTTTTCACATTTACATAAGTAAATATTGCAATGGTACATGAATCGCAATGCATCGAGAATCGCATCATGGCATGTGTATCAAGATGCGCATTGAATCGTGAACCCTTACGGATACCCACCCCTATTGGTTACAGTCCGTGGAGCAGTATGGGGTTAGGTGCCTGGCTCAAGGGTACCACATCCATGGAGTGCAGTAGGGAGTGGAAGGGTGGGATTCGAACCTGCAACCCTCTGATCACTAGACCATGACAGCCCTGCCCTGCCTTGCCCAGGTAGTGAACCACCAGAGTGAGCTCTACAGATTACCACTAAATTTAACGACAACTGAGTGATCATGTAAATGTGTCAGATTTAAAGATGGGGTTTTGTGGCTGGACAACCATCGGAGTGAACGCTACACCTGTAAATGTGTCAGATTTAAAGATGGGGTTTTGTGTCTGGTTCAGGCTGGTATCCCAGTTTTCTCCATTGTGGGCTAAATAAAAATGAGTTGGAAGAATGAAAAAAAAAAAAACCCATCAAATTGCTGAATCCAGCTTCCTGTTCCCATTTACTGTCAAACAGTATTCCATCAACTTAATGTGGTCATTGTAACATATTTTCAATAAAAATAACATTGATTTATGACACATCATCCTCTGGCTGACTGATTGACTGTGTGCTCTGAAGTACCTGGACTTAAGAAGACCTCATCAATATACAAACCCCAACTCCGGTGAAGTTGGGACGTTTGGTAAACGGTGAATGAAATCAAAATGCTATCATTTTCAAAACATTCAATCTATTCATTAGATGGAGAATAGTGAAAAGACAACATATTAAGTGTTAAAACCGAGAAAAAATATTGTTTTGGGGGACATATGTACTCATTTCTAATTTGATAAATGCAACACGTCTCAAAAGAGTTGGGACGGGGACAATAAAAGGCAGCAAATGTCGAGGAAGACTAAAAACAAAACAAAAGACAACACTTAACAATTAAATACCTTAACCGATGAGATGATTTTATATAAAAAACAGTGTTAATTCCCATCTTGGACATAATTTCACCAGCTTAAATGGTGAGTGTGTTCCTTGTCAAGTTTTGCAATGTTTTCCTTTCTGTAGTGCTTACAGTGTGACAGGTCTTGACCAAAAGCCCACCATTTTATCACCTGCTGGTCCTTATGATGGAGCCAAACTGTTAAAACATAGGAGAGAATGCAATTTGATCTTACTATGTGGCAGTAATCAAAGATCTCCCTTCAAAATATAATGCATGAGTGGCTTTTCATGCTGTTTAAAATCCATTTATACCATTCAGCACTGTATTTAACTCTACAGATGAGTGAGAACATCTTAACCAATGCACTACTGCACCCGCATGCCATCATGGAGGCTGACTTTTGAAGCTAGCACTAACACAAGTTGGATGGTCCATTTTCACTGTAGCACAGGATGTGCAATGCTCTATTATTATCAAAAAGAATGGACTTCTACAACTTCTGCCGACTTCTGTAAGCAAAGGACAGTTTCCCATGTCTTCTGGGTCTATTTCAAGTGAGCTCAGGTGATAGGAGAATGTTACACCCCTGTATCATTTGCACGCATTAAGCATTCTTAATATGGTCAATTTTCAATAGCTCTAATTCCTGGAGTGCTAGAGTGAGACCACAGCCAATATATATTTCATGATTTCATGAACCTATACAATGATTTTAATAACAAAAATATGTCTTATATACACTCAATCGTGGTAAATCAAAGGGAATTCAAAAATGTATGTAATAACTATGGTAATTATTCCCTTTACATCTTTAATTCTGAGTGACTCAGCCTCTCTGTGATGATCCTATACCTGGACATCTATATTGTCCGTCAGTACAATTCATTTTGAAATGTTCTTCTTTGTTGTTTTATCTTATTTGGATGTTTACTAAATTTCACTGATCCCCGTCCCAACTTATTTGAGACGTGTTGCATTTATCAAATTAGAAATGAGTACATATGTCCCCCAAAACAATATTTTTTCTCGGTTTTAACACTTAATATGTTGTCTTTTCACCATTCTCCATCTAATGAATAGATTGAATGTTTTGAAAATGATAGCATTTTGATTTTATTCACTGTTTACCAAACGTCCCAACTTCACCGGAGTTGGGGTTTGTAATGTGGAAATCTGGTGATTGAGTTGAAGGTGAAAATTGTGCCCATCCCAGGAAGTGGTGCAGGACAAAGGCTGACTGAAAGTTTGGTGTGGAGAGTCCACACACTTAAAATCATTTTTTTTCTTTGACATTTTATTCTGCCATGGAATAAAACATGAAAGAAAAAAGGATTTTAAGTGTGCGGACTGACTGTGCACTCCAAACTTTCAAATCTGGTCATACGTAGAACATATAAAGCTTCTAGCTGATTGAAAATTATGATTTGCACTTCCCAAACTGTTGAGGAGTGAGGCATTAGCACCAAGAGATGAGAGGTACAGGGCTCCACTCAATAGCTCACATCTTCATTTTGCGGTGCTTGTGTGTACCCCCCGGGAGCCCCCTGGTGGAGAGCTACACAAACTTCCGTACCGTCTGTGACAACCAGGCTAGGGCAGCTCAAAGGATGAGGAAAATCAATATGGTGATTTTTTTAGACGCTATTTCTTTTAAAGACAAATATTTGTGCTGAACAATGCATCTTCCCTCCCTTCAGCGGTGTGAGTGGAGGGCCATAGAGAAACACACAGTGGTGTCTGCATGAGTGTTGGATAGCAAGTCTGCTCTGTGCTCGCAATGGCTCAAATGGAGGGCAATGTATGGCTCTTAGTAACCCAACTTTTGGCAGTGTAGACAAATGACAAAAAATATTGTTTCAAATCGATATTGCGAAATTTGACATTGTTTGACAGCAATATATCACAATATAAATTCGATATACACTGGATTCCACATTATTACACAAATGACATTTTTCGCTGTTTCCCCAAATAATCAATATAAATGACAGTCATTATAATTTTCAAGTCATCAGCCATTAAAGTACAATTCGACATTCTAACTCACCAGACATAAAACCCATTGAAGATGAATGGGATGTTATGTCTGGTGAGTTAGAATGTCAATACCACCAAAGCACCTAAACGTGGCATGGAAATCTACAGGTATATTGAAGAGTGAAGTGTGGGTCACCAGACCAAACAAACGAAAACAACTGACAGCAAAGCATCAAGGATATCTGGGCTTCCATAACTCCATGCAATGCCACTGCCATTGACTTCAATGTTAAACGCAGCATTCCGCTGACTATGGCTAAGAGCTTATAACCAAGTATTGAACATTGAAATTCCATCATGTTTTGATGTAAATGGGATAAAAGAACGAAATTTGGATTACAACACTACAAAACTGTTTTGCGTATTAATTTGGAACTGAACATTTGAAGTTTTTTTATTATTTAAAAGAATACCATTATCGTTAGAAGGTTCATTCAAAAACTTTTTAATTCTACTTAAATGGATGATGACTTGAAAATTTATGATGACTTGTCATTTATATTGATTATTTGGGGAAACAGCGAAAAATGTCACTTGCGTAATAATGTGGAATCCAGTGTATTGCACAGCTCTGGTCCCCGGCGTGTCGTGCCTTACCCGTTAAAGCAGAGGTGGGGAACCAATGTCTCGAGGGCCGTTTGCGGCCCTTGAGGCCGTTTTATCCAGCCCCCGATATAATTTTAATGTTATTCAGCTTCATATGAAATATGACATTTTGTAAAGGAATCTTAGAAAATGCATTTGCAATACAATTAAGTTATATTCAGGGAACCTAGAGAAGGTGATTTTTGTTTAAAAGGTGGCTGCCTTCAATATAGGCCACAAGTGAAGGGAAAATCCTGGTTTGTGTTCATAGTACGGCCCTCGGAGGACTTTTATGGCCCTCGGATGAATTTGAAGTGGCCCTTCGAATAAAAAAGGTTCCCCACCCCTGCCTTAAAGCCTCCAGACAAGACGATAAAACATGATTATTTATTTTAAATAAAAAAAATTAAAAAATCAGTAAGGCATGGTTTATCAATGCTCTGCTTTATTTAGTATAAATGCCATGGCAGGAAGGCAGGTTACAGTCTGTAGCAGTCAACTCTGCTGCACAAATGAGGGATCATCTCTTATGGAGCCAGTGTATACATTACTCCATACTGCTTTAATAGAATTGAATCTCATCTGAGGCCTTAGAAACTAGTCATAAGCCTTAAATAGTGCAGTAGCAATTCTATTGCTGTTTGGGATAGGAAACATACTGGGGTTTTGCATAAGTGTAAATTCATAATGTAGCGTAAAAACGTATGATTTGTAAATCATCGTAATTCATAAGTATAACAGGTAAAGAAAGCATTGGTAGGTTTTTAAGTCTTCAATGTGTGAGATGAGGATCTTGTCCCACGGTTGACTTCTCATTCAGGGCTGGAAAAGAAAAGAATATTTTTTATTTTTAATATATTTTACCCATTGAAAAACACATGAGTCTGCAGTGCAGATGCAATTGTGCAATTTACTAGTTCTGATTCAGGGTACAAGAGAATTTCTCTGTCGAACTGAACACACTATTTGAGAAGTGTACTATGTAGCCTCCAAAAAGGCAAAGAATGTAAATTAGTAATACAGGTGCTGGACAGAAGAGAGAACTGAAAGGAAATTATTAGATCCACATTCCCAAAAGCTTCATGGCACATTTCGGATGCCTTTTCAAGTGTGTGTAATCTACCACTTTGAGAAGTGTATCTAACATAAACTTCCACTTTAAGATGTGTATGTAACGTCACCTACCACTGTGAGAAGTGTATGGGCGTCCAGTTGAAGGGTTCGACCAGCAGCTCAGGTGTCTGCGTCTCGGCCGCTCTGATGGCTCCGCACGCCCCACACACCTCCTTGGCGATGGCCTCGCTGACGGTCACAGAGATCTCCAACGAGCGGCCGTACGTCACTACCACATGGGTCTTCAGCTGGATGGCCAGATGCTCCTCAAACTCCTCGATCACAAGGCCGTTGGGCAATTTGATGGGCAGCAGTGCCTTCCTTCCGTTAACCTATTCAAAGAAGACATTACGTTACATTCCACTTTGCTGACGATGTGCCACTGGATTGTGAGTAATGAATTCATTTTGCCCATTCATCACGGGATGGGACTCACCCATGTCTCAAATTTGCTGTTGATGATGATGGACAGGTTGTCAAAGAAGGCAACGATTCCGGCGGCTGCCATCTTGCCTCTCTTCGGACACAGCTGCAGGTTCATCGCGATGCGGAACCAGCCCTCCTCAACAGTGTCCTCGCACACCTTGACCAGGTCGTAGATGCCGTTCTGGTCCACGCGTCCCGATTTCCCCTCAAAGGTGGTGAAGGCGCCTTCGGCTCCCAGGATGCACTGCTTTGGATAGCAGCCGCGTTTGCCGTTCCTGAGGCCGCACGTCTCGTCTGCGTCGCAAGACATGCGCTCCACTTTGCCCTCTCCCGACTTTGAACAGATGTACTTGGTAGAACAGTCCTCCGACACTATTGTCTCTCCAATCTAAGAAAAATAATAAATAAAACATTAGGAACTCTGTGTAAAATCCTCGTAATATATAAATGGGTAACACTGGGCTCAAACGTGCAACCTCTCGATCACAGCAACCCTCCTGTATGGGAACATGAGAGCAAAAGCTTAAGATCTAGGTCGATAGGTCAGCATCTGTATGCTTTGAGAGGGAGGTTCACTAACGTTCTACTACCACCAAACTTCCATTAGGGAACCAGTTTTGCTAAGATATCCAATAAGATGCTGTGTACGCAGGTGTTATCGGGGCGTGGCGCGGGGGAATAGTGAAGGAGAGAACTGCAGAGAAGAAGACTGTATGCCGTTAGGGCAGCTACCAGAGCGGTTGTTGTGCAGTTTGGTGCGAATAAACTTTCTGAACAAAGCCTCGTGAAGCTGCTTTTTGCTGTCTAAAAAAGGGAAGTTGACCCTGGAGTAAATTACTTACGTACTTCGGCCCTGAAGACACTACACAGCAGTCAGTGGCATTTCTACCCTGATTTCTACGACGTTCAGGATAATATCAGGACAGATTAACACACTGCTTTAATTCATGTCATACCTTGAGGGTTTTGCCGTCAATGTAACAGCTGCATTCGTCCTTTGGCACGCAGCCGGTCCCGTTGAAGTAGAATCCCGTGTTGCAAGAACAGCCCTCTGCGCAGACGTCGGCACACGTGGAGGGAGTGAGGCCGGGGCATGGCGTCTTGCAGTTTGAAGCGCAGATGTCGTAATGCATGTTTGCAGGACAGGCCTTAGCTGTATTGGAACATTTATGGGCAGAAAATAGGATGCAGGTACTTCAATGGAAATATTTCCCTGTGCTAATCATGGCAGTCATGCAATGTCAATGTGAGAACGTGGGGTCCATTTCCATATCTAACCTCTCGTCCTCTCCTTGTGCTTGTGACCTTGCGATGCGAGGCAAGAAACAATAGAAGTTTTGTTGAATATCTCGCAAAAGCATAATTCAAAGGTCATTTTCTCATTTGCAAGTGGGATGAAGTTGTTGTGCCTAGACTGACAGTGGGGAAACATTTTTGTTTTCTTCACAGAGGCAGGGCATCAGCAATGCACCAGGCCACAAGCCCAAGATGAGGACGGGAGGTTAGATAATGGGGTGGACACTGTGGAGAGAAAATCTTGGTTTTGACAACACAAAAAAAAAACCCATACGTTAATTTTGACATGATGACAAAATAACTCACGACACAGTTCAGGTGTTCTCCAGCTCTGGATCTTCACTCCGACGTCTTGGCAGTCGATGACGTAAGCACTGATGCTGTGGCAGAGCATTTGCACACCACCCTTCGCCACGCACACGTCATACACACAGTCCCGGAAATAGGACGCAGGGTCAAGCACGGCATGACACGCGGCAAAGGGCCCCTTAGGATCGGTGATGATGGAACACTCCGACTCGATCTTGGCTTTCTCGTTGTCAGGACATTTGGGGCAGCTGTCGCCAACACAGCCGTCCTCGCACACAACTCCGGGAAGCCCGACCTTCCACGCTGCCCCGAAGGTCGTGATGTCCTTGACCAGTTTGCCGTCGGGAAGCTGGAAGTCGTCGTTTTTGTCGCCGTTGAAGTTTCCACACAGCCCGCAGGTCTTGCCAGCGTAGCTAGTCGGAACTGTGACGGTGACGTGGTAGACTAAATCGTAGTGCACTTCCAGCCCGAAGTTGGTTGAGATGACATCATAGTCTCCAATCTGTTGCACTGTGATTCCATGGTTGAGGTGTAGTGGAAGGTTCATGATGGCTCCATTTACCTGTTGGGGAAGTGGAACCAAAACACTTTTAGAAAACAATTCAATATGCCAACTGTATCATCTCACAGAGATAACATTTCTGGACGTATAGTAGTATAGGAACATTTTTTTTTTAACAAAGCCCCCCTTGACCTTATCAGCAGCCTACCAACACCCCCCTTGACCTCATCATAAACCTGCCAACGCCCCATTTGTATTGAAAAAATAAAATGGACTATTGCCCCCTATTACCAAATGAGGGTGGTGGGGCCATGGGGGTGCTGTGGTGCTAAGAGACAGTGTCATGCAGGCGACCCAGGTTCGAATCCGGCCTGGGTCATTTCCCGACCCTACCCTGTCTCTCTCTCCCTCTTACTTCCTGTCACCACCTTCACTGTATCTAACATAGTTAAGGCAGAAAAGCCCCCCATAAAAAAACAATAAATGATTCATATACAGTACGGTATATATATGCTCACCATAGCCAGTCCGATCTGATTCCTGCGAAGGATTATGGTCATGCCATCGATGGTCACGGCCACCAGTTTAGCCACCGACACGTTGGGATCCTCCGACACGCCAATCCACTTCTCGTTCTCCACCACGACGGAGAAGGGCACGAGGTTGGTTCCCTCAAGATGGCAGCCCTCAGCAGCTACGTAGGTGCAGGTGCCCATGAAGTTGTAGGTCTGGTTGTCAAAGGTGGCGTAGTGCGGATCACCTGAGATGGAGCAGGTGCCGCTGCTGAATTTCTGGCAAGACCTGGCACCGTCCTTCACCTCACACCTAGAGGGATCACAACAGACAGTGTTGCCAGATGTGTCTGACCAAATCTCGCCCAAAAGCTTCTGAAAAACGCCAAAATGCGCTAAATACCGCCCAAATTCAACAAATTACATTGACTTCTATGGGCCCAAAACGCCAGAAAAAAACGCCAAATGGCCAATTTTTCGCAGACGCTCATCCCAAGTAGCCCAATTGGGCAGGCACCCGCCCAATCTAGCAACACTGATAACGGACACAAGAGCAATCAGAGATGGCAACCTGTACCCAGGCTCCGCCATCGCTGTGACGCAACACCTTCGGCTCAGCTACACTCAGGCAAACTGTTAGGTCACGTACATTCGGGTTCCCTCCACAGCGGGAACTCCATCCACTTTGTCGGGAACTAATCAACTTTGAGCATTTCCAACTGTCCTGGTAGACGCGTGTTCAAGGCAGTGACGTTGTTGAAGCAGAGACGTTCTATTGGGACTAAGAAAACTTTGGCTTAGCCTGTTCTGCCCTCGACCAGTAGCAAACCAAGGGAGGTGGGTCAACCATACCGTTTAAGAATGTTAGTTAGTAATGTTATAGTTCTTATGCCCTTGGTCAGACCAAGGCTGCATTCTAATATACACACTCCCGTCCTCCACTTGTGCTTGTGGCCTTGCCCCGCCTCCTGGCCCCGCCTCCATGGGGGAAAACAATAAAGTTTCCCAGCTGTCAGCCTAGCCAAAACAATTTTTGGGGGACTATTCTTCATTCACCATACAGTTTGCAAATGAGAAACTGACTTTACAATTGAGCTTTTGCGAGATATTGAAACATAATGCTGTTGCCAGTGATGTCATCACGACGTATTACTTCCTGGTACGAGGCCACAAGCGCAAGTGGAGGACGCAAGGTTGCATATTGGAACGCACCCATGATAATCAGAGATGGCAACCTGGCCCCTTTGCTTGCCAATGCTAGAGTCGTGTTTGGCACCACCCACAGGCAATTTAAGAAGGTAAAGCTGCACACTGCGAATCAAGCCCCCAAAAAACGTAAGCTCAAAAAAAAAACCACCAAAAAAAAGTGTTGATCACCCTGGAGGGAGATCGAAATGTTACTGTTTTAATTTAATAAACTTTTTTTAAAGCTTACTGTATGCCGCAGTGTGCAGACCTACCTTCTTAAACTGTCGGACAATTTTGTCTGGCACCTGCAACAACTGATTTTGGATGTGCGCACCCTAACCAACACGGCCACCTGCAGGCAACCCAAAACATTGCAGGTGGACTCAGACAGACAGAAGACAGGGAGTGCATTTTAATATGGGACCTTGCCTCCTCTACTTGCCTCCTCCACTCGCTTCTCGTCATGATGACATCACTGACAACAGCATTATATTTCAATATCTTGCAAAAGCTGAATTGTAGAGTCTTTTTCTCGTTTGCAATTGTTATGGTGAATGAAAAACAGTCCCTCAAAAGTTGTTGTGGCTAGGCTGACAGCTGGGAAACTTTATCGTTTTCTCCACGGAGGAGGGGCCAGGAGGCGGGGCGAGGAGACAAGTGCAAGTGGAGGAGGCAAGGTCACATATTGGGATGCACCCAGTGTCATTGCAATACCCCTACCCCCTCTAAACCTCCAGCTTAAAGGGACAGTTTGATCAATTTCAACTTGCAGTTGTATTGCTCACGCTACCCTTGACTTGTCAGTACCTGGTGATGCCACATTTTTCGGCTCAGCCCTTTCCGAGATATGAGCAATTCTAATGGGGGCAGCGTTTGTTTACATTTTTAAAAAATGAAACATAGGCCAACTCCAAATATTTTCCCAAAAGGTGCTGCGGTTTGCTAGTTGTCTGGTCATGTTTTATAACCTTTTGGATGTTTTTGGGAATAAATAAAAATGTTTTTTTGAAATGTAAACAAAGAGCTGCCCCCATTACAATGACCAGGATCTCGGAAACAGCTGAAGAAGAAGGAAAAAAAATCTCAGGCACTGACAAGTCCAGGGTAGTGTGAGCATTACACCTACTGCATGTTGAAATTGACCAAACTGTCCCTTTAAAGGGACATTGTGTGAGATTTTTAGTTGTTTATTTCCAGAATTCATGCTACCCATTCACTAATGTTACCTTTTTCATGAATGTTTACCACCACCATGAAATTCTAAGTATTCATTGTGACTGGAAAAATTGTAATGTCCATACATGAAAAGGGGAATCTTCTCCATGGTCCGCCATTTTGAATTTCCAGAAATAGCCATTTTTAGCTGCAAAAATGACTGTACTTGGGCCATACTAGCAAATATTAGTTTATTACTTAGTAAACTACCATGAAAAGGTCAAATTTGATAATAGGCGACAGTTTCAATGAGCAGCATAGTTGCAGTACTTTTTTTGACCATTTTCTGCACAGTGTACCTTTAAGGACTTTTTCGTGTTATCCTGAGTATTATTTTAATGTATCCTAATATATGACTTAGGTTACTGTTCCGTGTTCTATGTTAAAAATAGTCAAATAAAATCAATCAAACAATTAATCAATGAACCCATTTTAGCCTAAGCCCTTTTTAGGAAAAGGTGCCCTCTCCCTATTAAAACCTAAATATCTCTGCCTCCGAAGCACATAAAAACATGAAATAAGTTGCATTTAAAAGTTAGAACCTTCATTTTGCACTAGAATGTGCTCATTCAGCTCTAACATACCCACATTTTTAATAGAACAGCTCAAATCTCAAGAACTTTAATGTGGCGTATATGTCGCTCCAGGCCACAATGGGTTAATCACCTCTTCTTGAGGCCACAAGATGAGGGCTCTTTGGTAATCTTCCCAGATGTGCAGGTGACTCTCTCTGTGCACTGGTCGTTGCCGTAGATGGACTGTCCAGACTGCAGGTAGCGTCCCTGGAACTCACAGCCACAGTCCTTCTGCAGCACGCACTCGCTGCCACTGCGGTAGTAACCCTCGTCGCAGGTGCAGGTCTGCACGCAGGGGGCCTGGCACACACAGGAAAAAAAATGTTAAGAGTTAATTTCAACTCTTTAAGAGTTATAATAACACTGGTGTAGTTAATGGCATTACTTTAAGAGTTTCAATAACACTGGTATTTTACTTTGCATTTGGATGGAGCTGTGGGGTCTGCACAAGTCGCTTGGCAGGCGCTTCCACACTCTTCAAAATGGCTGTGCTCCGGGCATGTGGGTTTAGCTGCAGAGAGGAGGCAAAAGGAGGAAGTGATTTTAAGAGAGAGACATGGGGGAGCGCTGCCTGGGATCTTTAACAATTGTGTAATGCAGGTGCTCTTCAAGGGAAAGAGGCATCTTAAATATCAAATAAAAGGAAGGTCCAGAGGCAACTCTGCTTTGTTTTATTTATGGCACAGGAGGGGTTGATTTTAAAACATTTGACTGAGGTGCTACAAATATAAAGTACACAACATGGTGACATTCACATTTGTGACTAGCCACAGGGAAACAGGCCACAAGTAGGCTCGGGGGCATATTGAGTTAATCATAGATTCTGAAAGTGCTGATTCTAAGCATTACATGGCAGGCAGGTAATATCTGAGAAGAATTGTGCCCATTTAGAATATGGAGAATTCAGCTCTGAATGTTTCTCTCACTCATAGAAAAGATATGAGCTTAGCCCTTTTAAAGACAATGGTGACTATGTTTTCGCAGCACGTTGAATTTCCTTTTCAGCTGCCATTGGTTCACCACTTGTTAACACAACCATCCCTCCCTGAGTCTGTCGCAGGAAACGTGTTGCAAAAGTTTCGGGTCTTCATGCACTTGAGCCCTTGACTGACCAATGGAGAGCTTATTGATTAATTATACCGTATTATCCATGGTTGTAGGGGCCATTGCCGTTTGGTTAGCAGTTGCTCGATCTCAATTGTTCAGAAGGGCAATGGGCAATCTAACAGGAACTAACAGACCAAGAATGCGGTGTTGCATGAAAAACATTGAAATGTCCGGGGTTAGTGAGCATGGTTAATATGCCGGATATTCACGACAAACATCTTCTAGTAAGTGTAAGATACACCAAGCCCATACTTTTCCTGCATCCATGTGACGTCAGGTGAATGCCCCTTTCGGAGACCTTGAGTGCGTCTTAATATGCGACCTTGCCTCCTCCACTTGCTTCTCGTCATGATGACATCACTGACAACAGCATTATATTTCAATATCTTGCAAAAGCTCAATTGTAGAGTCTTTTTCTCATTTGCAATTGGGATGGTGAATGAAAAACAGTCCCTCAAAAGTTGTTGTGGCTAGGCTGACAGCTGGGAAACTTTATCGTTTTCTCCACGGAGGAGGGGCCAGGAGGCGGGACTAGGAGACAAGCGCAAGTGGAGGAGGCAAGGTCGCATATTAAGACGCACTCCTTCAGTAACTAGGAGACCTTTGGAGACTTGAGGTTGAGAATAAATGAAGAAGAGGGGGAGAATGCCACTTGAGGAAACCAAACGGTGTTGGTTCAGGTCTGGTCAGGGGCACCTCAGCCATAGAGCTTGAAAGTGACGTCACTTCCCCCGATTTCATGGGACCTCAACAGCGTTTTTAGCCGAAAATCGTAGCATGTAATCCAATGGCGGTATTGAAATGATATTTCGATCCCCTTCGAGTTGTGCCACGAGCTCCACATATGTTGTTTCTAATATTTTTGTTTAATTTTTCGTACGAACCCCTAAACTTTTTAGAAAGCTGTGTTTCTTTTCATGCAGACGAGCTCGGAACAAAACATTTATACTTCTGAATGAATAATCTTTATCTAGCCTCTTAAACAGCATATTTGTAGCCCAGCGCATGTAATGACTGAGATCGGAAGATATTCACTCGCTACCATGTTGTTAGATGGTCTGCTTAGGTCCCATGAAATGCGGAACTAAGGGGCGGGACTTTCAAGCTCTATGGAGCGAGACAAGGAGTGGAAGGGTGGGGATTTGAACCTGCAACCCTCTATTTCTAAAGTCCATCGCTGCCCTTAGCCACTACACTCTCAGAAATAATGGTATAGAACTCGCCTCAAGGGGAGTACCATTGCGTCACTTGGATGGAACCTCAAAAAAGAGGTGACAGATGCCCATTGGTCGACATTGCAAGAAACTGAACGCACCTCCTTTTTTGGGGTACCAATCGAGCGACACAGTGGTACTCCCCCTGAAGGTACTGCCACAGCGATGAGTTCTGTACCTTTATTTCTGAGAGTGTAGGCCTATGCTTACTGATTAATTATAAACTTACGACACTTGAGGGCGCCTCTCCAGTCAGACACGTGCACCCCGGCTCTCTGACAGGCGTCCGCGTAGATGGTCAGCATGTCGCAGACGTAGGTCTTCATGTTTCCTCCCCCGCAGTAGTCAAACTTGCACATGTCGTAGAAGATGTGTGGCTCGATGACAGCGTGGCAGTGGCGGAACTGGAAGCTCAAGATGGGCGTCATGATGCCACAGAATGCGTCGACGCGGATACTCTTGAACCAGCCGCACTTCCCGCAGTCCTTACACTCGTCCTTGCAGCTCTCCTCTCCCTTCAGGCCAGGAACCTTCCATCACATCACATCACATTACATTACATCACATCACATTACACTCCCTTCCATTACATTACATTTCATCACATTAAACTACAGTACACCACTACACTACATAACATTGCATTAGCCTACTCTACATTACATTACAAAACGCTACACAACATTACAGTATGCTAAACATTACAGTTTACATTACATTACATTACACTACAGTACACAACATTATATCACACTACATTTCATTAGGGTGTACTACACTGCATTACATTTGACACTTTTATAGAAAGTGACTTACCTTCAAGGACATCATAGTATACAACAGTTGCAGAAAGAAAGTGCACAGGATATATACAGAACAATAAGTAGCCTACAAATGCCAAGTAGGGTTGCCATTTTTCTTTTTTTTTTAACACACACACACACACACAAATATACACACACACACACACACACACACCATACCCTACCTTCCAGGCCTCTCCAAGCGCATCCACGCTGTCGGCAGGCGAGCCGTCGGGCTTCACCAGGTCGTTGTCTTCCTTGCCGTCGAAGTTTCCGCACAGGCCGCCTACTCTTCCCATGAAGCTCTCTGGCAGCGTGACCAGCACGTACTCCTTCCAGTCGTACAGCACTGTGAGGCCAAAGTCGGTGGTGACGATCACAGAGAGGCCACTCTGCTCGATTCTCACGGTCTCTCCTTTTGGAGACTTCAAAGTAGCAGGCAGATTCCAAATCTCATCATTCACCTGTGAATTAGAATAGAATAGAATGTGTTGGATAACAAATAAATACTGGCTTGTGGCGACCAAGTGTTCATAGCGATGTCGCTTTTTGATCCTTCAATGTCAGCTCTTCCTATTATTGTGAAGCAGAATTCACCATCTAATACTAGTAAGTATTGGATTTTAAATCAGTACTAGTAAGTAATAGATACATGAATACTAGTAATAAATGGTTACCTAATTATGAACTGTACTGCCATGTAGAAGTGTATGTGATGCGCGCACATCCAGTAGAACAGGTGCTGGATTAAAACAAACGTGCGTAAAGGAAGAAAGGAAATCCGCACACTGTTACTGCTCACCGATTTATTAGAACACAACGTTTCGACCTCAGGTGGTCTTCGTCAGGTGTATAGGTTACCTATAGGTCACCTATACCAAGGAACTTAGTGCTAAGTTTTTTTTTGGCTCATTGGCTTTATTTATGATAGAACAGTGACAGAGAGATAGGAAACGAGTGGGGAGAGAGAGACAGGGAAGGACCACAAAAATGACCCGGGACAGAATCGATCCCATGGTTGCCGGTGTAGTAACCTAGGGCCCTTCTGTTAGGCCACGGCAGGGTGCCAGGGGTGTTCATCTGGCGTCATTTGGATTGTGAAAAAGTGCTGGCTTGATTTATCTTTCTCTACTAGAAGATGTTTGCAGAGACCATGCTGCACTCCTAACAGTAATAAATAATAAATGATAATAATAATAATAACATGAAAAATAAATTAGAAAAAAA
The DNA here is from genome assembly GCF_034702125.1 of Engraulis encrasicolus. Classification (NCBI taxonomy): domain Eukaryota; kingdom Metazoa; phylum Chordata; class Actinopteri; order Clupeiformes; family Engraulidae; genus Engraulis; species Engraulis encrasicolus. The sequence goes on along the minus strand of NC_085876.1, from coordinate 29,588,429 downwards.
AACAAATATATGAAAAAAGCCAGCAAAATGGGATTTTAGGGCCTAAAAGACTAGTGAAGGCCAGACAAGTTGAAATAGGCCTCGGACCAATCAGATCAGTCCGTATAGAGTCAAAGACTCACTGTCGTGGTTGGGACTATTTACTCTGACCAGGAAGTCCATCTTATTTCTGAGTGAATGTATGTAAATGGGAACCAATCTCCTCCTGATACAGATGTCACATTAATCACAGCAAGAGCTCACACAGGGACAGAGTTCACACAGGGTGTAACTAAAAACACAGAAACACAAAAAGCAAAAGTCCTAACTACGGGTTGTACTTTTTTCACATTTTATATTTTCAATAATACATTTATAAATGCAGATAATTTCTTAACATTAACTCACCCAGATCATGCTGAACTCCTTGCGGATGACCTTGATGACTTGGCCGAAGATGTTGACTGTCACCTCGGAGACGGCGGTCAGATCTGAATCGGGGGTCTTGGCATTCTTGGCGACGACCTGGAACAGAGACGGTTTTACCAATAGGCATATTAGGCATTTGCCTTGGGTCCCACCAAAACATGCCCTCTGGAGGGCCCCCCAACAGTCTGCCCTGCTATACATGGGTTGTACATTTTTCTTTTCTCCTGACTGTGTGAAATTTAAAAAAATAGCTCATGTGGTTGGCTGCCAGTGTTTGGCTCCTCCTCACAACATCATGTTTACAAACACTGTGAACCCATGTATACAGTTGATGAATCTTAATCTTTGTATAAATCTTATCTCTTTATAAATCTTATCCAGCAGTTGACCGGTGTTGATTTAGAGCCCTGGGAAGAACCCAGGACTGGTCTAAATTGTAGTCATCGAATTTGAGCTATTTTGACCCAAACAACAGCCAAAATGTCAAAATCAATATATGACTCAATATATATCTCAAAGAGGCCTGTTGTAGTGACGTGAGAACTGATACTATTGAGGGAAGGACCAGGCCAAAATCATCAACAGTCAATCGGGCAAATGCCCTGTATACCATATGGCCAATCCAGCGAAAGTAAAACCGCAGTCTACCTCGAAGGCAGGGTGTTTGTCATCCACATTCAGGTTCTTGGCAAGTGTGTATGAGCAGCTGCCCATGAAGCTGAAGAAGTGGCCATCGAACGTCCGGTAGTGCGGGTCGCCCATCGCCCAGCAACTTCCCTCCGCCTGTTTGGAGGAAGAAGCGGTGCCTGGAGAAATACGGAGTTACTTTTAGTCAGAGGTGCATCAATCTCGCCACTTGTGATATGGGGTGTAGGTAGCCTTTTTCATTCGAGGGGCCACTTCAAATTCATCCGAGGGCCGTAAAAGTCCTCCGAGGGCCGTATTATGAACACAAACCAGGATTTCCCCCTGCACTTTAGGCCTATACTGAAGGCAGCTACCTTTAAAACAGTCCCCACCTTCTCTAGGACCCCTGAATATAACTTAATTGTACTGCAAATGTAATTTCTAACATTCCTTTTATGTTAGAATAATATGTCATGTTTCATGTGAAGCTGCATAACATTAAAATCATATCGGGGAGCCGGATAAAACGACCTCAAGGGCCGCTAACGGCCCTGGAGACAGAGGTTCCCCACCCCTAGACTCTAGTGTGTAGGCCTACCAGGCAAGCTACCATCCCTACGTCGATGTGATGCCTATTTTACCATGAACACGATGAGGTTGGCTGTCACCTTTGAATGATGAATTATTTATTTCTCTTCACACCAACATTTAGACTTTCAGTTACATGTCATGAAAAAGGTTTATTAGTGTGTAGAGAAAGGGTCCCCATAGCAAGCTAAATACAAGCTTATAAGCTGAGGCCCGCACTTAATGGGAGCATATTCAAGGTACTTTTCCTGCTGATAGCGGCTGTCCTGTTGGTCGTTAGTCATTGGTTTCTCATATGGGTAGCCTATTGTGTCATATGGTGAGCTTATCTGCTATGTGTATGTTTTCCTGTAGATGTAGGCTAGATAAGACCTATACACTACACCCAGTACTATAGTGTAGGCGGAGATTACTGCACCCACTACAAGTGGGCATCGAAGGAGTTGTTTTTTTCTCCTGAATAGGTCTGCGTGCCCATCCGGTCAGGCCTCGGTAGTGTTATCTCCTGATCTATTCTTTCTGTAATTTAGGGAGGTAGGCCAACTGCAGGTAGGGCTGCTTGGAATCCAGTACTACCACCACTGATAAAAATGCCCCCACTGTTCATAATTGTATTTATTTTTATTAACGTTTGATTTTCTTTTTTATTTAATGTTTTCTTTATTCCTGCTTTGATCCTTTCCCCCTTTTTTTTAACTTGCTGTGTTTTATACTTTTATTTTTGTGAAGTACCCAACATTGAACCGCATCTGTGTGCGAAATGTGCTATACAAATAAAATGGCCTTGCCTTGATTGCGTTGTCTTCTTATCTACTCTTTCATTTCCCCCGAAGTTAATGTAACAATTGAATCAACCAGGCCAGCAATGCAAACACAGATACAGGTAGCCACCTGTGTGAGTCATGACTTCACCTGTGCCAAGCTTTCAGGTCATTAGTTCAGATGTGAATCTTATTCAAGTTTTAGTATCGGCACAGTGTACAATGCAATTACTTTTTTACAGTAGTAGGGCAAAACATCATACCTTAGGTCTTACTAGACCGGTTGCATTCAAACAAATTGTACACTATTTTACTTTAGTAGTTAGACCTCTCTGGTCTTCTTTTCCTATCAGAATATGCTTTCTTTTTGGGTTGTCAACTTATATTTTTTGTATTCTATATTTAGCCAAGAAAGTATGCAAATGAAAAAAAGTAGCCTAAACAAATGCAATGCTAAAGAGGGCTTTCTTTGACAGTGCTTTGATGTTTCAAGAAATCTTACTTGGAACTGCATAAAAAGTGTCAAATCATTAATGTATCAAATCATTTTATCGTTACCGTTTTGAGTGGCAAATGTGTCCTAAAAATCCTCATGACGTAATCCTGCATCACTGCAGTTTTCAAATATACTACACCAATAAAGTTATAATTTCTTATTAACAAATGAACAGTATTGCTATCACATAATTACAGGAACACACAAGATGTGTGATGAACCCATCAATATTAATCTATTGTTCAAGGGAGTCCTGGTTAAAAGGCAGCACAAAATTACAAATTATAGTTACAAATTCAACATTTTCAATGAAGGAAAGCCGAAAGCCCAACTGGGAAACTCCAACTCCCATTGTCATTGCGACACAGCACTGAACAACACACAAATGAAAACTGCACACAACGAAATAGCATTTATGCCTCAACCGTGCAAGGGGGAGGCCCCCAATGGTGCCCGAAAGATACGGTACCATGCTCAGAGGATGGGTGGGAGAGCACTGGTTAATTACTCCCGTGTCGAACCAACAACCTTTACCTGTGTGAAGTTGGCACCCCATGTTGCAAATATGAATAAAAGTCTTTTGATTTGTTTGTGCATCATTTGTGCACGATTGTGCTGCAGGCAAAATGTGCACAATTGTGCACGAACCGTCTTTAAAATATTCAACTTTTAAGACTTAAATGATATAAATAAAATAACAAAAGCAAGCAAAATAACATACAAACGGTTTGTGTACAAACATTAATTTACCCATGCACAAACGAAGCACAAATAATTCCAAGCATTTTTGAGACATTTGGAAGTTGACGGGCTGCTGCGTCACCGAGGCTACTTTAAAAAAAAAATGAAAGTTAAATTATATAAAAACTTTTTTGCAGAAACATTCATATTGCCTGCACAATCGTGCACAAATGAAGGACAAACAATTCCAACCATTTTCTGAGTCATTTGGATGTTAATGGGGTGGGAGTAACCTAAGGTCAATTAAGGTCACAAAGATGGTTTGTGCACAATCGCTCATTTCGTCTGCACAATCGTGCACAGACGATGCATAAACAAATCAACATGCTTTTAATCATATTTTCAACATACGGGGTGACAACTTCACACAGGTGTAACCTTTGGGCTACAAGTCTGACGCCCTAACTGCTTGCCCATGACTGCCCAATTACAATAGTTTAAGTGAGTGCTACGCCAAAGCAGTCAAGAGAAACATACAGGTAAGACATACTGTACCTGCAAGAAGCAGAGTAGCTAAGCAACACAGTATCCCTCTCATCTCCATGACGACGGAAGATGGGTGTGTTTCTTCTTTGGTGTCTAAGAGACAAACAAGAAAAAAGCCATGATCATAGACTTTTTAAAAAAATAATTAACATTACATTACATAATTTACAAAACTGTAGTTAGTAATACACAATAACACAGCAAGCTATTGGATGTCATCAAAACATTTTGCTCTCTACATCATTTTTTTTTTTTATCAAGCAATGCTGTATCGTGAAAACATTGTGAAGTCATACACCATAGCGATAGGACTCAGATAGCCTACAACAGTGCTAGTCCTTGGGTAGCCTACAGGTATGACAGAGCTTCTTACCTGGCAATAGGTGCGAGGACCACACAGGTGAGGCGGCCTTAAGTACCACCTGCCACAGTCCGCTCGGCCAACCAGAAGCACAGTAAAAACTTCATCAAACAAGTGGAGGTCACGTAAGGTAGTTGGCACCTGTCTTGCATGCCCTACTACTACACCATGCAGAGGCGGACTTACCATTAGGCAAACCTAGGCAAATGCCAGGGGCCCCGACCAAATCTGCCCTCAGTAGGGACCCAACTGTCACACCAGTCAAACAACCACACAAAATGTAGGTCTGACCTTAATTTGTCACTTATGTAAAGTTATCGAAGATATATACGAGACAAAACACTAAAATAGTACCCTCTCTCCTTCCATGCCAATTGGTGACGTGGTTACTGAATGACTTTTGAGGGCCCCATGTTTATATTTCGCCTAGGGCCCCAAAATGACTAGATCCGCCCCTGACACCATGACAAATCATTAGCTCTCAGGAAAGAGAGAATGGCTGTGGGCAGTGGCCGGAGTCAGGTGGCCGAAGAGAGGTGGTGGCAGAACCATTAATCAGAAGCGGGTATTTCTGCTGTCAGGCGGGTTTGTTTGCCCCTCTGAGTTTGAGTGCCATCACACCCACACACACACAGGGCACAAAGGAAGTTCAGGAGTTGCCATGATGCCAGGAACATGTTGACACACTACCACTGGTCAGTGGGAAATTAAGTAATATGTTGACACAGCATTAGCGGTCAGTGAGAATTGAATCGCATATTGACACATTATCACCCGCCAGAGGGAATTTATTCCAGGTCCCTGATGGATTGTGTATAAGTTAATTGAAACAATTGTCACTTTAAAGAGATATGTTTCAGGAGGGTGTATGACACATTTGCCGCAGGCCATAGTGAAACTGGGCCCAATGTTGTGCTAAGATATGCTGGGTTACATAATGTTATGATGAGTTATATAATAATGTGGTTGTGTATTATTATTATTATTATTATTATTATTATTATTATTATTATTATTATTATTAGCCTATTATTACTATTATTGTGCTATCTGCTAAGTGATATAACAAGATGATTCTGCTGTAATTTGCCCCCCAATTTGGTGTTGTGGCATGCTTTGTGTGGTGTTACCATGTGATCAGATTACATAACATAAAATTGTCCGCTGTTTAAAAAGCTTGATTTTAAACATAGGCCTAAAATGTTTTCGACAAACTTGTGAACAAACTTGCCACCTTAAACCTTTCTAAACATGTTGACTGCATTGTATCATACCTGGAGCACAGAGGGCAACGGATAACAATAGACACTAAACTTCTACCGCCTCCAGAATCAACAATGGGCATCCCACAGGGCTCCATGTTGGGGCCGCTGCTGCAGTTTTACACTATAAATGATTTACCAATCTGCCAGTCAGCTAACTGTCTAGTGTATGCTGATGATACACTAAATTATGCATCAGCCAGAACACCAAGCACTGCAGCAGAGATCTATACTGAGGAGGTGTAAGGTGTATCCTGGCTCAAAGAAAACCATCTCAGCCTTAAAAGAAAAACTAGACCCAGACACTATTGAAGTTAATGAATCTAAATGAATAGAAGTTAAATAATCTAAATATCTACCTATTATTACTTATTTTTTTTGTTTATTATCTCAGGAAGAGAGAGGCCCAAAATTTTGTATGCAATGGATGGGGGCCCTTTCAGATGACTTTGTCGTCTTTTGTCGTCAACTTTTTTTTTGCCGTTTTGCCATACCTTGGCCAGGACTCCGCAGAGGAAGAGTTACTGTAACACAAGCTCAGGTTGCAGGTGGATCACTAAGAGCTCAGTTTTAGGTTCAGCTGCAGGTTCAGATGGTGTTCCTTCATCCACAGGGACAGATTGGAGAAAAAGGCAGATATGTGTACAGAAACAGAAGTCCTCCATCTGGAAATGACATGTTTGGTTGAGCAGATGATTGTTTGGTGTCAAAAAGTACTTTATTGCAGTGATCTTTATTTGAGACTCATCGACAGCTCTTCACATCACACACTGGCTTTCTCATTTATCCTGACCAGGAGGTAAAATAGCTAATTAATTTGGGATTAATCCTGAAATGAAATTCTTAAATTCTTAGGTTTGAACTGACAGACACAGAGAGACCAAAAGTTAGTGTTTTATAGGTGTGTGTGTGTGTGTGTGTGTGTGTGTGTGTGTGTGTGTGTGTGTGTGTGTGTGTGTGTGTGTGTGTGTGTGTGTGTGTGTGTGTGTGTGTGTGTGTGTGTGTGTGTGTGGTGTACTAGTGGTGTTGCAGTCTGTGTTATGTTTATGATTAAAAAAAAAAAATTGTTTTTTTTTTTTTTTTTTTTTTTACAGTTTTACAAATGGACTTCAGGAAGTTATTCAGGTACACCTTTCTGCAATGGCGGTTCTATGGGGGCCCTTGGCGAAATACAGACATGGGGCCCTCTTGAATTATTTATGCTGGCATGACACTACACCGAGTCTTTATATGTTGCAACTTGGTCATTGTCATTTTGGTAACAGCAAATTTATTGCAGGGACCATTACTTCTTCATGCTAAGGGGCACAATTAATGTAGGATGACGTAGTTTTCACGGTGCCCGTGGCATGCCTGTCTCAAAATCTACATCGTCATGAAAAAAATGCTGTTTAAATAAGCTCGCTCAGAAAATGTTTTTCATCACAGAATGCCAGTTGGTACAAATCTGAATAAGGTATGTAAAGCGATTTTTCGTCTAACCCATTTTAGCCTAAGCCCTTTTTGGGAAAAGGTACTATTAAAACACAAATATCTCAGCCTCCGAAGCACATAAAAACATTTAAAAAGTTGCATTTAAAAGCTAGGTCCTTCATTTTGCACTAGACTGTCTTCATTCAGCTCTTACTTACCCACATTTTTAATGAAACGGCTCAAATCTCAAGAACCTGAATGCAGCGTATATGTCGCTCCAGGACACAATGGGTCAAGAAGTGTTCACTCGTAGCGGGTTCCTCTGTCAAAAGTTACATGTGGGGTTCTCTGACAGCGGACCCTGAAAGTGGTCCACAGAGTCATCATTCACTTACTATTGACTCAAACTAGCATCGTCTGACTCAGGACAGTGATTAATTCAACTTTTAATCCTACATAGAGCCCCTTTAAACAATTGTATATTGAGAATTTTGCTACAATACATGTAGGCAATGACCTGTTTAGGCTATCAGAGAATGAATGTATAAATGATTGATGTAAATTACATTAATGATGTACAGCAGTGGTCTCCAATCATTTTCCCCCAAGCACCAAATTGAGGCAGAGGGCGAAACAAATCCTCCACCCATATGCCCACAGATAGCACACATACATGTTTTCATTTGTTCCAACGGGAGCGTGTCTATGTTCCCACAGCCCATTGGTCCCACAGCCCATTGGTCCCACATCACTAAGATTTTTAACATTATTTTTTAAGCCTATTGGTTCTCTTAGTTTATTCGGAAATGTGTGAACATGGAGTTGTAGAGCATAGGGCCTATATTTGAATAATTTCTTAAAACTGGGAACATGGAGCAGCAGGAATAAGCTGGGACCATTTGGGCTGTGGGACCAATGGGCCGTGGGACCAATGGGCTGTGGGAACATAGAGCTGACCCCGTTCCAACCTCATGGCAGGCCAAATGTTTGCCAAGCCGGGGCCACCATTTGGAGACCACTGATGAACAGTATGTTGACAGTATGTAAATCTCTGTATGTATAGCCTCTGTGCAGATGGACCCACCAGCATTGCTAAAAAGACTATATAACTATATCACAACAATATTGCTATGACATTACACAGGTTGAGAATTGGTCAGGTCATTACAATTTTGGGGGCAGTAAGGTTATAACAGAGACTCTGCACAAAGGCGGTTGAACTGAATTGGAAATATGCCCCTTGTTCACATTTTGTGCACAAAGTAAATTTGCTCTCTGACCTCGTAACCCTTCACTTGATTAAACAACTCTGATTACAGCTGGCAGACTTGGTGGAGTCTCTTATCAAACATCCGCCTTCTCCAGGACGCACCCAGATTTACCAAACTATGGAAAAGCACAATCATGGGCGAGCAGACAAAGGCATCAACCAGACTTTTGTAACGGAGGCTAACTAGCACAGAGTTGGCGTGGAACGTTGGTAAACCTCCCTCCGATAGCCTCAAACAGTCTCGTGCCGTTGGGCCGAGAGACTAGTCTCTTGGCCCAGCGGTATCGTACTGTGTCTCCCATTGCCGGACCGTTGTAGTTGACGAGGTCGGACGTTCGATCCCGAGGGGGGTGAACAGGTGTAAGATGACCTCCGTCACAGTGGTGCAGCTGACCCGGGATGGGAGTGAGGTTTAAGGGGGAGAGTGTAACGGAGGTTAACTAGCACAGAGATGACCTCCGTCACACTTGTACTGTAGCTGCAGGGTTGCCGGTTCGGTTCCTGACACTGCCGCTCTTGCTCGTCCTCCTCCATGACTGAGGTATACCGAGGGCATTCCACCACACTGCTCCCTTGGGGCTAGATGGGCTGAGCCCTTGAAAGGATGAGGCATAAATGCAATTTCACATGTGTTCGGTGGTGTGGTGTGATGTGTCACAGTGACAATGGGAATTTCCCAGTGGGTCTCTTTTTTAAGGTGCACTGTGTAGGATGGTGGCCAGAGTAGGTAGGCTATTGCAACTAGCTGCTCATTGAAACTGCTGTCTACTGCCAAATATGTATTAGTATGACCAAAGTACAATAAGTTTTGCAGCTAAAAATATCTATTTCTGGAAATTCAAAATGACAGACTAAGAAGATCCCCCTTTTCATGTACGAATACTAGAATTTGTGAATTTAGTGTGGCAAATTTCAACTGTTTAAATTCAAATTTAAAATGTAAGCTCATTGAAACTGTGCTGTCTACTGCCAAATATTTATTAGTATGACCAAAGTACAGTAAGTTTTGCAGCTAAAAATGTCTATTTCTGGAAAATAAAGTGAAAGCCCATTGGGAAACTCCAACTCCCATTGTCATTGTGACACAGCACTCAGAAGCACACAAGTGAACACTGCACACTGCACACAACGAAATTACATTTATGCCTTACCCGTGCAGGGGGGCAGCCCTCAGTGGCGCCCCATGGGGAGCAGTGCGGTGGGACGGTACCATGCTCAGTCATGGAGGAGGATGGGGGAGAGCACTGGTTGATTACTCCCCCCACCAACCTGGCGGGTCGGGAGTCGAACCGGCAACCTCTGGGATGCAAGTCTGACGCCCTAACCGCTCACTCAAAATGACAGACTGAAGAAGATCCCCCTTTTCATGTACGAATACTAGAATTTGTCAATTTATTGTGGCAAATGTAGGGATGGTAAACATTTATAACATTAACAGGTAACAATAGGTAACATTTGGGAATGTGCAGCATGAATTTAGGAAATAAACCACTAAAATATTACAGTGCACCTTTAAAGGAACAGTTCATCCTATTTCAGGGAAATTGCTTATTATGCCCAGGTAAAATATGATAATACATCAAATTTTCTATGTGTTTGCAATGCTTAGTTTGACAGGATAGCCATATTTAATATAGCAATGGAAGAACTGTATGGTACCAAATACAAAACTTAATTCCGTCCAGTGATCACATGTGGTGTTAATGGCACCATTTACTTCCAGTTGTTGTGCTAAACAATGCTAATAATGTAAATCTAAGTACCGAGACACATTGAGAAGAAACTGATGTTCAAATTCATGTGTAATACGTGGAAGTTCTCTAAATATGTGAAAACAGTGTACACAACTGAATGCTTTTGACTCATAAGGTGGCCAGGACAAATAATGATCATCAAAGCTTTTTTGAAAGTCACATGAAAAACATGTCATGGATTTCATTTGCTTATGTTAAATGGAAATGTTTGAATGTACATGTGTACAACTTTGACTGAATATTGACATTGATAAGGTAATTTTACTTCATGTTGATCAGAAGTGAGTGAATACGTGAGTAATTAGAAATCACACCACACTTGTTACTGTTCGCTATTTCTTGAAAATAATCTTTGTGTAGAGGAAGAAGCCTTTGTTTATAGTGTTATACTGGAATTAAGTCATTTGACATACCTGGCAATTGACAGAGCCACATACTGGAATCAAGTCATTTGATACCTGGCATACAGTGGGAGCAATTATGTTCGTTTGCATCTGAGAATAGTTTCAAGACTGTGCAGACTTACGATTAAAATTTGGATGGATAAGAATTTTTCTTATCCATCTACTGCATTTTATCCATAAGAACTGTGGAAATCATTCCATGTAGTCTGGATTCCTATTTATGATACTGAAATGAATGTGAGGCAATGAACTATATTCTTCCAGGAAACCTAAAAGCACATTTATCACTAAACTATAGAGATGGTGGACAGAATTTCCATGCCTTTTATGATGGATTCCAATTGAATTTCCTCTTGTCCGTACTGGTCAGGATAAATGAGAAAGCCCGTGTGTGATGAGGTGAAGAGCTGTCAATACCAGTATCAAATAAAGGTCACTGCAATAAACTACTTTCTGATTGAAGACATAAACACTCATGATGACTGAAAGACAAAGACAGGAGGAGGAATAGCTTCACTGCATCAGGAAATAGTGAAATAAATTGCCCATCAAAAACTCAAGGCATGATGTGAATGTGAAGGATAAAGAAGGAATTAAGTATGGGCTAGCTAGGTGATGATGGTGTGTCTCAATTTTTGTCCTCGTCAGGACACATCATGATTTTACTTCTGTCAGAAGGGCCTTTGCATTGAAGGACCTTTGCATTGCAAAAAAAATCCAGCAGACAAACATGCTTGTTAAAAAAACAAGGAACGTAGGTCAACACAAGTCTTCCAGCAAAGTAATTGTGTGTATCCCCAGCATGTGCTGTGTGTTGGCCTACCTACTTTGGTGCACAGTGCTACTTCCATTTCTCTTTGTGCAGTTCTCATTTAGAGACAGTTCTGCTTTCAACCTCTAGTAAGTCAGAGGTCAGAGGTATCAAACTCAAATTCGCAGTGGGTCAAAAATCAAAATCTGGGACAAAGTCGTAGGCCGAACTCAATATTTTTTTTAAATAAAATTGTGAATGCATGCATGTAATACTTCATAAACATTCATTCCTATCGTACATTGGTACATATGGTACATTAAATGCGCCTGCACACATTCTGTTATATACTGCAGTATATGAGTTTAAGATGTTACTGGTTTGGGCTCACTTGTATTATGGTGAATGTGGGCCAACTCTAATACACATTTAGAGCTAGAATGGGCACTCGGTAGAGCGCAAACCTTCGCCTACGCCACTTATTTTTTTCTGGCCATCTTCAGAGTGTGGGGCGTAACATTCTCCAAATTTTGGTGTTAGTTTCAGTGAAATCGGACCGGAATATCGCAATATTACATTTTTGGCACAGTCTTGACCTCTTATTCAATTCCGCATGCACACGTTGTTCTAGCATATAGTGCTTAGCAAAGAAAAACGTTTTTGACCTTTTAGTGACCTTGACCTTGACTTTGACCCAATCACTCCCAAAATGTAATCGTTTGTTCCTTGGGTCATGACCAATCATCCCAGTAAATTGCATAAAGATCGGCTCAATTTACGCTTTTGACCTTTTCGTGACCTTGACCTTGACCTTTGACCCAATCACTCCCAAAAAGAAATCGATTGTTCCTTGGGTCATGACCAATCATCCCACTAAATTTCATAAAAATCGGCTCAATTTACATTTTTGACCTTTTCGTGACCTTGACCTTTGACCCAATCACTCCCAAAAACTAATCGACTGTTCCTTAGGTCATGACCAATCATCCCACTAAATTTCATAAAAATCGGCTCAGTTCTGTCTGAGTTATACGAAGTACAAACAAACATTTTGACCTTGACCTTTGACCTTTGACCCAATCACTCCCAAAAACTAATCGATTGTTCCTTGGGTCATGACCAATCATCCCACCAAATTTCATAAAAATCGGCTCAGTTCAGACCGAGTTATACGAAGTACAAACAAACAAACAAACAAACATATTCACAAATAAATAAATAAATACACAGCGGTCAAAACATAACCTTCTGGCGAAGGTAATGATCTCACAGGCCAAGTAAAATGACCCTCGTTTGCGGGCCAAATTTGGCCCCTGGGCCTGAGTTTGACATCCCTGCTGCTCTAGGTACACCACAGGCAGCACTACTTGTTATTCCTTGAATAGTGGCAGTCTCTTGCTGCTGTCTCTAAGTCTTACTACCCTCTGTAGCCAACACAGATGTATAAAGTAGAAGTGCTCAAGAGTCAAGACAGAAGCCCACAGTTGTCGATGTAAGTACAACACTAATAGTGTATTATTATTTGCGAATATGTAATATAAAATTGTTATTGTTGTAATTACATTCATAGCAGTACTTCTACTTCTACTGTAAATTTCTCTGGCAGCCTACAAGTTACCCATTAGTTACACATGCAACTGTCTGCTGGAAAAGGCAACAGGTCGTTATATAGTGTAGTGACCACCAGGGGGCACCTAAACATTTCTAGTAGGTTGTCTGATGCACTGAACTGAATGAATAAACTCTGGGGTATAGTACTCCGCGTCCTGCAATTGACACAACCACAACAGCTCTACCAGGGAAGGAGGGTGTTCATAGTGTGGCTGAAGCTGCGTTGAATGCAGCAAACGCAGTTCACTGCAATGGCAATAGAGGCCGTGCCATTTTTTCAAGACGAGAATTAAAGGACGCAGATGTCGCAATGGGGACCAATCAAAGTTCTTCCTGTATAAGTTACGTCACTCTGCCGCCATCTTGTTGACGCCTTCGGCGTGCTATTTTGCGATTAGTGAGACCAGATCTGAGAGTCAATGGGAAAAATGAATGGGGAAACTGAGTACAGGACGGGACAGAGCGCAGGCGCAGTAGTTCCATAACGGCACGAGAGCAACGGCTTTTCACAACTGAGCATGCGCAACATTTTGCGTGCGCCGATGCAGCCAAATGATTGTATCAGCCCCATATGACTTTGTTCCTGTCGACCAACAATGACGAAGCACGTGATTAAGAACTTGTTGTCACGATGTGGGTGTTCTTAAATACAGCGCATTTAAAGTCGGCCACAAATATGAACGAGACGATGAGCTCGCACCAGTTTGCTCTACTAACACACCACGTGTGAGGAGTGGGGGGACAGGCAGTGAGGAGGAGCTGAAGTGGGGACCTGCGCAAACTTGTGTAGAGGTGTGAGACAAGGCCCATATACACACGTGAATGAGTTGTTGACCAACCAGTTCATGGGCGCATGGCCTCGGAGGAGGTCTGCAGACGAGCGTTGAAGGGGATAAGCAACTGCAGAGGGTGCAAGATCTGACTGCAGTCACATTCATCCCGCAATAGTTTGACACCATGTGACATGTCACCTCGTCAACGCAATATAACCGATATTTTGAAGTTTGACAGGAAGTCTAACCGTCATGCAGCATTTTCATCCAGAGTGTATTGCTGTCTAAATGTGCATGCATGCGTTGACGACTACTCGAATGCACTTAATGGTAACGCAGCTCAGCAGGCAGTTGGCTCTTGTGACCAGAAAGGCGGGAAATGTGCGAGTAGATGCCATATTTGCGTTACGAATCTTCACCGTTATTTCTATGGACGTTTACAAGACTGACTGTTCTCCTCTTCCTTAAAAATTCTCTGGACCAATCAGGAGCCTTGCATATGCCTTGGGAGGCTTATGATGAGGCCAAGGGAGCTTGGTGTTGCCAATTTAGCAACTTTGTTGCTAGATTTAGTGACTTTTGGCCGTCTCTGGGGAAAATAAACCTCATCTGGCGACATTAGTGACTTTTTGGTGAATCTAGCGGCTTTAAAAAAATATTGTTTTCCTACATAATTGTAATTCTGTGCCGCAGTCAGAAGCGATTCCCATAGTCAAGCAGGGTTGTAGATTAGCTCTGATCTCTAAAAAGTAACAAGCACTGCCCTTTTGAATGATTAAGATACAGTAGTCGTACAGGCAAGTTTTCTAGAGATCAGCGTGTCGTGCGTGACGCTGTGACGTCATCTAGCGACTTTTCAGAGAGCCAATAGCGACTTCATGTGATTTTTTTGGGCAACACTGGGGGGATTTGTTCAAAAAAGGTTGAAACCCACTAGTCTGCAGTTATACCATGTTTTGTATATGGTAGCTGGCATCCCTCCTGGGATCCTTAAACTGAAGACCATGCGGGATGAGGTCCTCTTGCACTCACATGTGTGGGTAGAGTGATGGTAGAGTGGGTCCACTGGTGAAATGGAGGAGTTCAGGGTAGAGGATGACACTGTGTGAGGGACAATTTGAGAGTCTTCACGTAAGACAGGTCAGTTGATAGGAAGCGTTACATCTCTGAGAAGTTGGACTATCACTCTCTGGGCTCCTCCTAAACTATGTGGAAACAGCATTTGCATTTAGGGTGGAGTTACTGGTGGAGGCTGATTGCTGCTTTCAACATGACATTTAGAATAAATGCACGTTTTGTTAAAAACGAAAGTTCGAGAGAAGCGTAATGAATTCAGCACAAAAAGATAGGCACGCCTATTTAACCAGCTGCATCTCATTCTCCGCTCTGCCGTCATTTGGTGGAATTTTGCACCGGAATTTGGAACGCCCTTTAATTAACTATATAGCATTTATTCTCCGCTCACCTGTCTCCAATCAGAAATTTACTTTCGTGCTCGCACCCAACACCTCCCCTTTCGCCTCCCTGCCGCTGCTTTCCGATCGATTCGTCAGGTGTCTTGCCCTAGCTTCCTTCCAGTTCACCTCGCTCCATTGCTCTCCAACCATCATCTGCCAAGGGGTGTCAGCTCAGAGTTCGCACAAATCTGTGGATGCAGATACTGCCCAAGCTCTCAGTGGCCCCCCATACTCCTGAGCTCGTTTGCTGCATAGAAATTTCTCGCCCGTGGCAGTACTTCAGCACCAGTGTAGGGAGTAACTAGTTACAAAAGTTATTAATGACTCTAATCCATTACTTTTTGATGCTACTAAGTAATGTATGGCATTACAGGGGGGAAAGCTGTAATATATACTAGTTACAAATGCAAGTAGCCTAATTTAAGTTAGAATTTGTATTACTGTAACTTGGATTTTAATGGTTTTCAGTGTGGTGGGTCAGAAAGAACCTATTTCTGAACCTGCTACTTTTTAGTCTGAATGCTGTCGAAACACCTCCTGGATGGGAGTTGAAATAGCCATGACTCATGAGCTTGATTTGCACTGTAAATTGCATGATATATTAAGATATTTTGGCGAGAGTAACTAGAGTAATGCTAAAGTAGTGTAATGCTTTTAAATATAGTAATCTTGTAGTGTAAGGGATTACTTTGAAAAGACAGTAACATGTAATCAGTAATGCATTACTGATTTTGAGTGCATTACTGTTCAGCAACACGACCAGCGACCTTGCCCAATACGCCACCTAATCTATCTCAGATTCTTGAGTGCAGGTCCCTGCAAACCCTGTAAAGCACTTCAATGCACTGTGTGGACAGCCACTCTCCTGCGAGAGCGGCACGATCATGAGAAGTCTGTTCTCCAGTGAGAACGAAGATATATACATGCTTAATCCAAATTATATACATGCTTAATCCAAATTTCAGAGAGTGAACTAATACTCTTGGCAGCAACAACAGGAGTTAACCAGGAGGGTCAACCAGTTATTAAATCAAGGTGCACATACTTTTATGTCAGAGTTAAAATTATGTTAAAAATGAAAATGTTATTTTGTGCAGTGATTATGAATTGGATGAAGATGAAGATGAAACACATTTTCCCAATTTTATTCAGAATTCAAAGGCTTTTCATACTTTTCTTTACAGCTGTATGTGTCTGGTGCTGCAAACTATTTCAAGATGGCACATGATGAGCATTAAGGCTGAACTCCCTTCAAGTGAACAAGTCACGACTGGACTGGTAATCTGGCATAAAGGACATTTCCCAGTGGGCCTACAGTCCTCAGGGGCCAATACTATTGGTTTGTTGCTGTTGAGTTGCCTACCATTTAGATGGGGCTTCCCATTAATCCATCTTTATACAGGGTTTCTGCACATTTTGGATCACCAAATATAAGACTTTTTAAGACAAATATAAGTCAAGTCAAGTCAAGTCAAGTCAAGTCAAGTTTATTGTCAATTTCTTTACATGCACTGGTCATACAAAGAATTTGAAATTGCGTTTCTTGCTCTCCCATGCAGACATAGACTAATCTAGGTAAGGACATAGACAGTATAGACATAGACAGTACTCATACATGGACATAGACAGTATGGACGTAGACATTGCTCATACAGACATTTACAGTATTTGCCTACTGCTTGAACACTATAGGCTGATGCTTAGACAAAAATAGCATATTGTTAAGTTGTTGGTAACATAACTTAAACACAGTGTGCCGTACTTTAAACAAAAGTTCTGCTTAACACTGTTGCAGCAATTCAGCAACACACATTTTGCTTTATGCTACACACTTGCTCATGGTCACTGCACACTTTTTCCTTCACAAGACACTCCATTAAAAAATGAACACTCATCATATCATTGGGAAAACACATCCGCTAGAAAAACAAAACACACTGGATGTATGACAAGATTTAGGCACCGACAACAAAACACATGCTTTCAAAATTAACCACTATTCTGCCAGTTACAAAGTTGCATTCCTTATATTACATTGCACTTATTTTATTTTGCATTTATTTGTTTTACTTTGATGGCTACTTTGCTAAATTCACACCTTCCTACACTCAAACAAAACAACAAATAGCACAACAGTACTAAAGAGTAGAATATGGAGTGACATTGACTGACTCACGTTCTGTAAAACCTACCCTGATGGCAGGAGTAGCCTTTTATCTTCATCATCACATGTTAGGTATGAACATGATAGTTTGTAGAAATACACATAATAGTAGATGTCAGTTGCATATTGTGTCTGGAAATGTATTGTACTTCGTTACTTTACTGTAAGCAAACCTCATACCTCATACCCAAACAACAAAAGTATATAGACTATGTTTTTCATTACAGCATGTTGACGTCAACCACACATTTATATCATATTAAGATGTTTGAAAATGTGTGAATATACGTAAGAGGCTACACAAAAAATGTTCATACAGTACCTGTAAGCTCACATACACACTGTTGTGTTGAGAGTGATGTACTGTTTAAGATATTTTGCTTCAGTTTAATGTCCTGTACTGTAAGGTGCAGTTGTGTAATGTACAGTATTGAATTTTGGGGTCTTGTGAAGATGTACATTCGGTGAGTCTGAATAGACTGGTACAAAAAGAAAGACTGCTGTGTTTTGTATAAAGTAGACAACTGTTTTCACGTTGATCTAATTTTTTTTCTCATTTGGTGCTAATGTGTGTCTTTTGACATGAAAGTGAGGTTTTGACAAAAGATTGTTGAATTTTTCTGGTAATGTTAAGGTTTTGATAGCAGAGTTTCATGTTGGCATATATGTGCAGGGTTTATCTCCAAGTGTTGAGAGTTTTTGGCTTGTGTGTAGAGTTTTGACTCTATGAGCCAAATTTTGCAAATTGTGTGCAAGCAGTAGGCAAAACCTGTAAAGTGCAAGACTGGACAACAGAAGACTTGTAGAGGACATACATAAAGAGGAGGTATTTTGTTGTGCTTTTTCTAAAAGTCCTTTATAGCGTTCTGACATAGCAATAGTAGCATTTGAAGAAAATAAATAATTAAAAAAGGTTTTATTAAATACACCAGCAGCAGTATGTGTGTGTGTGTGTGTGTGTGTTTGTATGTGTTTTGTGTGCGTGTGTGCGTGTGTGTGTGTGTGTGTGTGTGTGTGTGTGTGTGTGTGTGTGTGTGTGTGTGTGTGTGTGTGTGTGTGTGTGTTTAGTGCAGGTAGAAAGTGCGGTGTGCGTCTGTGTGTGTGTACCTGTGTATGTGTGTGTGTGTATGTGTGTGAGTATGAGTTGTGTGTCAGTGTGTGTATGTTTGGGTTTTGTGCAGAAAGTGCAGTGTGCTTGTGTGTGTGTGTGTGTGTGTGTGTGTGTGTGTGTGTGTGTGTGTGTGTGTGTGTGTGTGTGTGTGTGTGTGTGTGTGTGTGTGTGTGTGTGCATGTTTTGAGTTAGTGCAGGTTGAAAGTTCAGTCACAGATGTAGTAGTGCAGGTGGAATGTTCAGTCGCAGATATGGTGGTGGGGATGAGGGGGGGAGCGTTGTCAGTGGCCTGGCTGGCTAGAGGCTGACAGTGAAGGGAGAGTGGGTTGAGTGTTCAGTATCTATATATAAGACCTCTGATGATAAAATATAAGACCATCGCTCGGGGTGAGGCATTGCAATATTGCTAATGTTATTAGTTTGCATTGCTATAATGAAATGTAGGCCTAGTACATAATTATATATAAACAATTTTATATGACTACTGTGCTTTTATAGTGTAGCCTAGGGTAAACACAGTGTAAGCAGTAGCAAGGTGTAACTGATCTGTAGGCCTACAGACACCATGCATGCATGGGCGCAGATAGCGGGGGGACGGGGGGATGATGCATGCATATGGTCAGTTAACTGACAACTGGCATTTAATTGAGGGTCCCACGCATGTTTTGACGGCCTATGGAAAAATCAGATGAATGTTCATCAAATGCCTTTAAATGTACACATTAAAAATGGCTCAACAATTCATCATTTCTGATGGATAAATAGTTGAATGCACTTTGCTATTAGGAGAGAGGACACCTGGTGTCAAAAGGGTTAAATGTATGACTACTCTGAGTGCCGTTCCTCCTCCTCCAGCTCGCTTTATCAGAGACGGGTAGCAGAAGCAAGCGTTCTACTTTCAGCTTAGCCTGTCTGCAGTTTGTTGTTCTCTAGATGGGCGCAAGAAACAGCGCACAACTTGGAAGCGATTTCCAGCATGTCCATAACAAGAATTTAGCGCGTTTACCGTTGCCCATCTGGTTACCGATTTGGACATTACGCACCTCGCCAGATCATTGGCTTCGTACATATTCTGTTACTCATCCGATTTCGTATTGCCTCGCGCTCACTTCCTCATGCTGCCATCATGTTAAAATCATTTTGCATTTGACAGAGGCATCAAATAGCCTGTCACGTATCTAGAGGCGATTTTGAAAGTCTAGGCTATTGTATGAAGGAACAATTATTTTCGAATACGGTCATAATGGACTTTATGAAATGAACCCTTTACATTTAGCAAACGCTTCTACCCAAACGCGAGGGCATGGCTAACATGCTTACGATAGACAATATTTAAAACTTACAGTCAACGACTGATTAGGCTATGCGTCCTCCCGACACAGTTAACATCAAGCTTCATATTCCGACGTTGCTTTGTTTGGATAGCAGCTAACCGTTTTATTTCTTGTCCTCAAGCCACGTTACACTGAACGTGCATCTATCTACCCATCTCGATTCACGTTCATATTTTTTCGACCACTTTTTCTACTGTTTCTACTAGAACATACGAGTAGGCTAGACGCTGCGCCCACAGGTCTGCGGCTGCCCCCCGCTGTGTGGCCAGCGGGCTGCGCTGCGTTACTAACACAGATCTGTTTCCTCTACTTTTCCGCATCTTGATAAGGGACGTATGCCGGTTAAATAAGGTTTATAGCGTCAAAAAAA
This sequence comes from Engraulis encrasicolus, assembly GCF_034702125.1. NCBI lineage: Eukaryota > Metazoa > Chordata > Actinopteri > Clupeiformes > Engraulidae > Engraulis > Engraulis encrasicolus. The sequence continues at coordinate 29,568,287 of NC_085876.1, read as the reverse complement.
TAGACCTTTTTTCTTACACTCAAGCTACCCAGATGAAATATAAGACCTCCCACGTAAATATAATACCACACTTCCAAAAATTGGCGAAATATAATGCTTTATAAGACCTTAAAAACAAATATTAAAAGTAAGACTTTATAAGACTTTTTAAGGATCCGCGGAGACCCTGTTATAGTAATATAGACAATGGACTTCACAGGTTAACAGGTATCATAATTCCATAATTTGGTTGGTAACAGTATTCACTTGTGTGTATTTATGTATGCATTTTGTATGAATATGTGCATTTTTAGCAAGATTAATGGACAACCTACAAACTGTATTAATAGGAAATCTAGCAATATTAATGGACAGAAAGTTGACTAATAATTAGAGTAGAGTAGAGTCGAGAGTCAGATAGGGGTTGGGGGGTTGTGAAAATATTCTTAGTTATAGTTAACCACTGAAAAAGTTTGGGAATCATTGGCCTACATTTTGATAGCAATGAAAAGGTTTCACAGTTGACCTGTAAAGGAGTCATCCAGTGTGAAATGGCTTACGTTGTGTCTAAACGTGATGTCGAGCCTTAACTTTTGTAAAACGAGGCATAGAGAACTGTGCAAGTGCAGTTAGTTTAGAAACAGAGCCGTTTGTAGGAGTAGCATCCAACTGCAGTTTGCAGAAGTGGGCAGGTCTGGATTTCTGAGATCCCGCCCCTCCCATTTTGGATCTCGCCCCTCCGATTTTTCCTATTATAGTAGTCTGTACAGTCCCACACCATCCCGACGTCACCCCGGCGAATGCATAGTCTAGGCCTACACTATTCTATGCACACAGCTTGTATCGTGTCTCGTCGTTTGGAGTGCTAAATAAATGTATTTACTAAACACTGGACATAGAATCATTCATCAATCATAATAGGATATTCGATGGCGGTAGGCCCAAGTGTAGCACACCAGCATACATTGATGACTCTTATAGCTGCTTTGGACAATAATAGGCCTAATGCCTGTAGGCTAATTGCGGTGTGAAGTGGTTTGTATTATGTCTCGTCGTTGGTTAAGTAAATATATTTACTAAACACTGGACATAGAATCATTCGTCAATCATAATAGCGCACCATATTTGAGAAATGGACCCAAATTATCTGGCGAATGCAGTAGGCTTATTCTATGCACACAGCTTGTTATCGTGTCTCGTCGTTTGAAGTGTTAATATAGCCTATTTAGACCTACTAAACTAAACACTGGACATAGAATCATCCATCAATAGCGAATGCGTTAATACTACCCTGTGTTCTAGGGAGATTGTATCGTGTCTCGTCGTTTGGAGTGTTAAGTAAATAGGCCTACGAAACACTGGGCATAGAATCATTCATCAATAATAATGAATGCATAGTTTGTATTCTATGCACACAGCTTGTATCATGTCTCGTCGTTTGGAGTGCTAATTAAATATATTTAGCCTACTAAATATATTTAATTTTCATTTTCCACGTTCCAATTGCATGAGTGTTTATTTCCATTTACATAGAATAATTTGTCCTTGACCTTACTTTCTCTTTCATAGTAAAGGAGAAGATTGAAACGGTCTCTGCAACTGCTTTAGGTTCCATTGATTTAATGATAATGTTAAGCGCTGTTAGACGGTTAAAAACAAAAGGTTAATGCTAAATGTGTCAGGGTGTCAGTTTGGAAGCGGGGCAGATGCACGAAGGATAGGCCTACCTACTGCAATGGCCTGCTCAGAGTCCAGTCCCCAATCCTAAAGAGATTGTGGCGACAGCATCCAGGCTTTGGGACTTTGAAGAATGTGCTCATGCTTTTCAATGATGGGTAGGCCTATGTTTAATTTCGAGCGGATCACACATGGAGTAGCCTAATTCGCCACTGCACAGGCGTTTTACTGCTTTAGTTTTCTTGTAGTAGCCTAGCCTACCCATCTTTCGAATTTTAGAAACTGGCACCAAATATCTGGTCTTCAAACTAAGATACTAAGAAGAGACACTTAATATTAATTCAAATTAGACCCATGCGTTAACAAATACTACATGTAGCTTATATTAGCTAATAATAATAATAATAGCTTATATTAATTAATTATTATTAATTATTTATTATTAATTAATAAATTATACTAAACAGGGTCGCTGTTCATCGTGCGGTTCACTCAAAGCTCCCCGCTCGTGTTTCCTACACCCACCAAACCATTATAGGCCTACATTAGTGGAGTAGAGAGAGTGGATCTACGATTTTATTTGTGAAAACTCTGTGTCTCTGCTCTGCACGGTGAAGTCGGTGCAGTGACTTCCAGAGCTATTTTTCTTCCCATGTAGAAGCTTAGCGCTGCCGCTGAATGACAAGGGGGAGGCACTCGATGTGCTCAGGGGGGAGGAGGAAGATGTGCTCAGGGGGGAGGAGGGAGATGTGATCCAGACCTGCCCCCCGCCCTGCACACTGCAGTTGAACATACTTGGTTTGTAGAGGCTGCGCCGCGACACTTCACTCACCACATTTCCAGGTGGTACTGCACTCTAGGGGCGCCAACGGGTGAGTGCAGACTCCATTCGGAATGAATTGACTGCTCTCTCATGACAGCGCCCTCAGGGGTGAACTGCAGGCATGGATCGAGTGAGTGAAGTGTTTGTAAATGTAGACCTTCTGTGGTGCTGGCTGTAGCCGCGCTGTGACACAGCCTCTACAAACGGCCCTGTTTGTAAACTAACTGTGCACTCGTAAATGCGTGGAAAGTGAGATTTATAACGATGGCTAAACAGGTGCCGGTCCATTACAGCAGAAGCTAAATTTCACCTAGCACTGGGAATTCTGACTAGTGCTCGGACTTCGGAATGTATTGTAACACCACCAATGTTTTCCCCCAAAAAAGGGTGTAAAGCACATGGCACACGTCACGCCATTCATGCATATGGAGGCGAGGTATGTGGCAAAAACATCATCACATTTTAACACAACGTAAGCCATTTCACACCGGATGACTCCTTTATGCACACTTACATACAGAAAGAACTGAACACAGCCATTGGTCCAGGTGCAATTTAATGGCATTTCATTCACAGTTCGCGAATCGGACACACACACCTCTGTTTGTTATGGTAATCACATGATTTACGTCCCTTTGACATCCATGATGGGTCTGTATACATATATACACATTACACATATTGTTGTTTCTTTAAAATAAATATGAGCACATGAAACTCTGTGCGCTGTATTTTGAATGCATATACATGTGCAGTAGTTGATTCAGTGTTGATTCAGAGTTTAATCTCAACCAAAATGAAGTACATTTTGAAATGATAATTTCAGTAAGTCATACTGTATACAGGGGCGGAGCTATAGGGGGGGCGAGCAGGGCACTTGCCCCTGGGCCCAGGGCCCTGGCGTATTGATAGTTGGGGCCCTATTGTGAGCTTAGCAGGCTGTATGGGGGGCCGTATCGGTGTTTTGCCCCAGGGCCCTGAATACATTTGTTCCGCCACTGACTGTATACACTATATATGTAGTTAATATGACACCATACTTGATTTAAAATGTCAGTATATTTATTGTGCTGCTCTACAGAAGAGTGTTGATGAGGACACTGTTAGGAATAGGCTACATTTAGGGCAGCAGAACATTACATTACATATCAGGTCAGATTAGGTCATTAGTTCAATGAAATAAATCAAATGAAATGTGCAAAGACTTTGACATCCCCTCTTAGATGGAAGCTGTTGACTGCAATCTTTTCCTCAGAAGCTAAATAAAACAAACAAGACAATAGAAATTGAGTATTTACCAGGGGTTGTTTCTTAAAACAACCAAACAAAAACAGTATTTTAGAAAAGCAATTGCAATAAAGATACAGTACAAATAGTAAAATAAAGTAAATAAATCAAACAACAAATAACAAATAATAATTTACAACAGTAACAGTTTAAAGAAAGTTGAAATTAATTAAAGAAAGAAAAAGGAATCACTGAAAAAAATAACAAATAAAGGAAGTTACACAGTTAAAGAAAGAAATTTTAAATGAATTCAAGTATATTACCACTAATAATAGTTAAAAAGAGAAAAACACGCACATCCGTCTCAAAAAGGTTGGGACAAGCAAAAATACCATGAAAACTGAAAGAAAAGTCTGCAACACCAACCTCCCGTTGCTCTTATTTTAATGTGACGTATTAAAATAAGAGCAATGGGAGCTTGGTGTCGCGGACGTTTCTTTCAGTTACCACTAATAATATCCATGATACTTACCAGCGTTTGAACATGGTACACTTGTATTGGTTCAGGTGGTTGTCTGAGGGGGGCGCTAAGGCTAGTAGTAGAGGTGAGAGAGAGGTGCGCTGCTGTGCTGTCAGCTTCCCACATGCACCACACACGTCCCCTGCCACGCTCTCATCCACGCTCACACTGATCTCATACGAGCTGCTGTACGACACCGTAATGGTGGACTTCCTCTCGATGACCAGCAGGTCACCTGACATCTGAACTGTGACGTCATTGGCCAGCTGGGCAGGAAGTGATATGGTCCTCCCGTTGACCTTGGAAAGCAAGAAGAACAGTTCATGTCAAGAGTGATGATTACATTTACATTTTACAAAATATATTTTAAAAAACTCATTTGTCTTAGTATCAGTTGGCTTTAAATGTTTAAATTTCAAATATTCACCGCATTCCAAATTATTATGCAAATGACGTTTTTCACTGATTTCCCTAAATGATCAATATAAATGACAGTCATAATCATTTTCAATTCATCAGCCATTAGAGTACAGCTCAATTGTTTTTGAATGAACCTTCCAATGATAACGGTATTTTATTTTTTTTAATGAAAAACTTAAAATGCTCTGTTCCAAATTATTAATAAGACTCCAACCGTCAAAGTTGAAAAGTCTGAAATTGACAGTCCAGTGCATCTTGTGTCCGTCAATGCAAGTCAATGGGATCCATTGACGGTTGATGGCAATATGAATGCTGGGCTACACTCACCGTAACCTCAAATTTGCTGTTGACGATGATGCTGACATTCTCGAAGAACAACAAGAGGGACACCGGCATGAGCTGGCTCTTCTCCCCACACACATCCAGGTTCATCAGCACATGGAAATAGTTCTCGGAATTTGCATCGCACAGTTCGATCATGTCGTACTGCCCACTGTAATTCAGTCAATGAAAAAGTTTATATAGCACATTATTACACTTAGTCATGTATTTAGTATATAGCACATTCTTATACTCAATTAAGTATTTAAACCATAGTGGGGGGCAATCGCTATTCCGACATGCCGCTATTCCGACATGCCGCTATTCCGACATGCCACTATTCCGACATGCTGCTATTCCGACACTTTTTAGGGGTTAGGGTTAGGGTTAGGGTTAAGGTTAGGGATGTCGGAATAGCGGCATGTAGGAATAGCGGCATGTAGGAATAGCGGCGGACGGTGGAAAACGTGTTGGTATTCCGACAATAGACATTAACGTCGGAATAGCGACATGTCGGAATAGCGCCACGTAACCTTATATAGTAGCCTACATTATCATTCTCAGTCGCACTTCAATGTGCTTGAGAAAGATGACAGAAATTACAATATTATAGACAATGTAAATAGATGAGATTATAGCTTGTATCAACAAGTTAATCAAAGGCAGATGAAAATTAAGACATTTTTTAACTCAAGCCACTCTTGGGGCAGTTCTCATTTCAAAAGAATGCTGGTTTTGCAATGGCACGACAATGGCTACATGCAGCATAATGGCTAAATGCATGTTGGAATCATGACGGCTTAATCAATGCATTTAGGCATCAAAATGGTTGAATGTATTTTGGCAGCATAATGGCTGAATGTGTTTTGGCACCATACTGACTAAAAAACTGGGGCAGTCGTGGCTCAGTGGTTAGAGCACTGGGTTGGCAACCCAAGGGTTCCCGGTTCAATGCCCGACTGGACCACGGCTGAAGTGCCCTTGAGCAAGGCACCTAACCCCCACACTACTCAGCAGACAGCCCACTGCTACGGACTAGTGTGTGTACTTCAATGTGATTCACTAGTCCAAATGGGTGCAGAGAAAGACTTTCCCTAGGGGACCAAAATTGGCTCCAATTGGCTTTCATCTAGATCTAGATCTAGAAAGACCATCTCCACCTGCCTGGTGTTGGTAATGGACACGTCTCCCAGGAAGGTGGTGAAGACTCCGTCGGTCGCCATGGTGCACTGCTTGGGGTAGCAGCTGCGTATGCCACGCTGGACGCCACAGTAGTCGTTAGCGTGACAGGAAGTAGCCTGGCTGACCGCCACCCCCGTCTTCAGACACGTGTACAGCTTATCGCAGTCCTCCGTCATCATGGTCTCACCGATCTGAGAGAAGGGGAATAAAATTGGTTTGCATTGAGGCACCATCAACAATACTGTACATTTCATTTCCATTTAATCTCCAACAGGCAAACACGCATTTGGTTCAGGTAGGCCTAGGATAGTTTCCCCAAAACCAATAGTTCAACAATAGTTCAACATTTTACATTGCCAACACTGTCCAACGCATCAGCAGAGCGTGTTGGCACTAGGGCCGACCTCAGGCAACTCCACAGGTCGACAAGGATTGTCCTTAGTATTAGAACTCCATCTCAATTGCATGAGTGGATAATGTGGATGAACAAAGTGTTGAATTCGACTGCAGACAACTTACTATGCACCTACTGTGTATGTACTGTGTATGTACCACATATGGGTGTAACAAGGCATCACATACTGCAGTACGCACCATGAAGGTTCTTCCATTGCTGTAGCATCCGCAGTGGTACTGTGCTACACAGCTTGCCTTGTACCATTGTAGCAGTAGCCCAGAAAATTGACTGGAACCATATACAGTATTCTCAGATTGGCCTTTAATTAACGCTGCATTTAATGACTGCTTATATACCTTGAGTGCTCTTCCATTGATGTGACCGTCACCTGTAAAATTGACCGGGACCATGTTATATACAACATTTTTAATTACTTGGTACGCACCTTGAGGGTTATTCCATTGATGTAGCAGCCGCACTGATCCTGTGCTACGCAGCCGGTGCCGTTGTAGTAGTATCCCGAGTCGCAGGCACAGCCCTCTGCGCAGGTGTCGGCGCAGCTCTGGCTGGTGAGGCCGGGGCAGGGTGTCTGGCAGGGCAGCGCACAATCCTCATAGTGGCTATTGGCTGGACACGACAAGGCTGAGGACAGAATAGGGAGACCACGTCAGACACAGTCAACTGGGGGATGTTACATTACATTAAATATTACACTTGGCTAACGCTCTTTTAGCGACTTAGTTATTATTGCCTCAGACAATTTTTTGTCCATTAATATTGGTAGATTTTCCATTAATAGTTTGTATGCTAATACCGTATTGCAAGAAATCTGTTAATGCTAATAATGTATTGCAAGAAAGCTGTGTATTTCCCATTCTTATGCAATAACCCTTTTCTCCGCGACCCCCCTTCAGTACCTCCGTGACCCCCTCAGGGGTCCCAACCCCCAGTTTGGGAACCGCTGCATCCGGGCAAGGCTGGCCCCCACATCCCATGTGAACGAGCTGACAGATGAGTCATTCCACATACAGTTCATGTTATAGTCTGGCTCATCAGGTTAGACGCAAGGCTTACTTGCAAATGCAAGAAAAAGTAAAAAGTACACCAGTAAATGTTTTTTTGCTCAACACTACTTTTATAACTTTTTAACACTAAACTAAAAAAGAGAAATTACAAATGGAACACCGATTTGCAAGCAAAAGATCTCTGAGCTAATTGCAATGCCAAGGTCATTATCTCAGGTCAAAGGGAGGCAAGGCATGCACTGCAGTACTTACTAGCCAGGCCGTGCCCTCCTAGTAACGCAAAAGCTTCAGCGTTGCTACCAGTCAGGTCAAGAGCAATGCAACTACTTTCTGAGTTCCTGCAAAATCGGGAACTCCTCCCACTTTGTTTGGAAGCAAACATTCATTAGCAAACCAAGGGAGGCCGTTTGAGAAATGCCGTTTTGGTTTATTGTTATGCTCTTGGTCAGACCAAGTCTCAAAGAGATTTGAAAGTCGATGATAATCGGGCTAGTACTTACGGCAGAAGCTCTCCGACCTCCATCTGGAGACATTGATTCCAATGTTTTGGCAGTCGAGTACGTAGGCGTTTATGCTGAGGCAAAGTGTCTTGGTGTGGGAGTCGGAGCTCGCCACACAGACGTCAAACACACAGTTTCTGAAGTAGGGCGTTGGGTCCAGGATGGCGTGGCACGCCGCGAAGGGGCCGGTAGGATCGGCAGTGATGGAGCAGTCCTGGACGAGGGTGGACTGTTCGTCATTGTTGCATGTGGGGCAGTTGTTGCCAACACAGCCATCTGCGCAGATCACACCAGGAACGCCGACCTTCCAGCCTGCCCCGAACGTGTTCACGTTCTTGACGAGCTGGCCGTTGGGAAGTTGGAAGTCGTCGTTCTCGTCTCCGTTGAAGTTTCCGCAGAGACCACAGGTCTTGCTGCGGTAGTTACCGGGAACGGTCACGGTGACGTGGTACACCAGGTCGTAAGTCACATTCAAGCCGAACGCCGTTTGGATGACGACGTTCAGTCCATTGATGTAAATCTTGATCTGGCCGTTGTTGAGGCTAACAGGTAAGTTCATCATGGCTTGATCGACCTGTTCAAGACACAGACACATAAAAAGTTAAAATGTGTCTAGTTGATACAAATAGCTGACCCTATACAATACACACCGTACTACACTACATTATACTACACTACACTCCATACTGTAGCACCCTACACTATACTACACGATACTATACTACACTGCACTATACTATACTATTCTATACTACATTATACTATACTATACTATACTATACTATACTATAGTACATTGTACTATACTATAGGCTACTACTATACTATACCATACTATACTGTACTGTACTATACTATACTACATTACACTACACTACACTACACTTACCATATACTATACTACACTAATACTACATTATACCACACTATACTGTACTGTACTGTACTCACCATGACCAGTCCAGTCTGATCTTTGCGCAGTATGATGATTTTCCCATATACCTCCACCGCCACCAGTTTAGGCACTGAGACGTTTGGGTTCTCCGAGACACCGTACCACTGCGTGTTCTCCACTGCGACGATGAAGGGTGTGAGGTTGGTTCCTTCAAGATGGCAGCCCTGAGCCACTGTGTAGGTGCAGGTGCCCATGAAGTTATACAGCTTTTTATCGAAAGTGCTGTAGTGCGGGTCACCTGACACGGAGCAGGTGCCTTGGCCAATGGGCACGCATGATCTCTCGCCGTTCTGTACCTCACACTTCTCATAGGCGCCACATGAGAACTCCTTACAGGACACCTGAAATCACATAACAAAGGCTTTACGTAAAAGTCACAAGAACACCTGAAATCGCACAAGAAAGGGTTTAAAAGACACAAAATACACAAAATAGAGGTTTTTTTTTTACATAATGCAACTACATCAGGAGAGCAAAAAGATGTTGACTTCTGAAAAGACAACAAACAAACTAAAAACTAGACAAAGCACTCAGAGAGCGCACCTCCGCCCTCTGGTGGACAAGAACACACAAGCACTGCAAACTAACAAACCAATGAACACACAACAAACTCGGACAATCCCATAACCTCCTTGGCGGAGGCAACAAACAAACTTTGGGCCATGTCTTCACCTATTTAAACTACACAGTAAGGCTTTGCTTGTGGTCCTGCGCTTGGCTTACCGCATTTCCATTGCACATACACTCCTCTGCACAAAGGCCGTCAGGGTAGAATGGCTTGCCAGGTTTGTAGTACCTATACAAAAGTGAACACACTTAGTAAGACAGACAAAATTGCACACAAAACGTGCATACAACCATTATACAGAAAAAAACACATTTCCATTTCCTGTCTTATCAAATAAAGCACAAAACATTTAAAAATAAAATTATAAATTTTTGTCGTACCTGCTATTGCACTGGCTGACAAGCACACACTGGGCACTCAAGTTAGAATCCAAGTCCGATATGTATCATTTCAATATTTTCTAATAATTTATTTTATAATAAAATAATACATAAAATAGCACTGCCTGACATTGTACTAGCAGCCTGGCTGACAGGCACACAATGGGCACTCAGGTTCGAATCCAACATGTATAATCTATCATCTGAATATTGTAGCCCCTTAATGCACGCCGTACCTTCAGTGGCACACTGTAATAGTCGTTGAAAAGTAACTACCATAGTACTACAATAGTATGACATAAAACAGGGCCTTTAGTAATGCACTACGACTTGGTCATTGCCATTCTGGTAACAGCAAATTTATAACACTGTGTCTTAATGGGTTAAACATTTTAAAATGTAACGAAACATGTTTTTGTAGTACCTGCCCTTGTACTGGCATCCGCATTGGCTGACTGGCACACACTGGGCGCCGCTAAGGAGATACCCGCTGTTGCAGACGCAGCCCTCCTGGCACGGCCCCTTGCACACGGTGCTACCGCCCGACACCACGCTCTGGCAGGACGAGCCGCAGCCCTTATCACAGAGCTCGTAATGGCTGTTGGCCGGACACTGGGCAGCTAAAGGGTTCAAATACATGACGACACATCAATGACTTCATTCACTTTGGTACAAAATACAGTGTACTCGAAATACTGTGTAGGGCCTGTAGGCTATTCAAAATACTGCATTCAATTATTGAGTCCTAGTAAAATGACTTCACCATAGCGGGGGGAAAATAATGTGTTTGCAAGTAACCGTGACACACACACACACACACACACACACACACACACACACACACACACACACACACACACACACACACACACACACACACGGAAGCCTACAGAGGGGAACAAAGGGGTCACTTGTCCCGGGCCCAGTGGGACAGAGGATTCAGATTACTTTGTCCCTGGCCCAGCCAAAGCTGTCAGCGGCCTGCACACACACGCACGCACGCACGTACGCACGCACGCACGCACGCACGCACGCACGCACGCACACACAAACAAAAAGAATGAAGCTATGGCAGAGGTCTTACGGCAGAGGTCTGCTGTCCTCCAGGCGTAGACGGTGCCTCCCCTGGCCTGGCAGGCTGCTGTGTAGGCGGTGAGCGTCTTGCACTGCAGGCTGCCTTGACCCTGATGCAGACACACGTCGAACAGGCAGCCCTGGGAATGCCAAAAAAGTAGAGAACGCATGCACATCAGTGACACGGTCATGGGTAAGCGGTTAGGGCGTCAGACTTGTAGCCCAAAGGTTGCCGGTTCGACTCCCGACCCGCCAGGTTGGTGGGGGGAGTAATTAACCTAAGCTCCCTTGGGGCTGCCCCCTTGCACGGGTGAGACATAAATGCAATTTCATTGTGTGCATTGTGCAGTGTTCACTTGTGTGCTGTGGAGTGCTGTGTCACAATGACAATGGGAGTTGGAGTTTCCCAATGGGCTTTCACAGATGCTGGACAAAACAAGATCAAAACAACTTCAATGAAAGAATAAATGTCAGCAACTCTGTTCTATGCTCCCAAATATTTGATGGCATGACGTTTCGGATGCTCAGAGCACAGAACAGTGTTGCAGACATTTGTTTAGGCCCCTGGGGAATATCACAAGGACATGGTTAACGCCTTTGCTCAGAGCCTCTGTTACAGCCTTACTTTCTCCAAAACTTGTAATGACCAAATGTTAATCTGTTACTTGAGGTTCTTTGTAATGTCATCGCAAGGAGTAGCAAGGAGTGCATAGCCCTGTCCACGGGTCCATCTGCCTATGTCATAAACCTGGCTAAGTTAAGTAGTGGTAAATCTGCCAATAGATAGCCCACAGCTATCATTTATGTAAGAAAATAAGGACTACAGGCTCTTCTATTACATGATTTACCACTACCAAAAAGGTTAACTTCACCCGGTTTACTCCTCACTCAGCCAGGTTCTTGGCCTACTACTCACCTGGTAGAAAGTAGAAGGGTTCACCAGGCCCACACACTCCCTGAAGGGCCCGGCGGGGTCGTTCAGGAGGCCGCAGTAGGCGTTTGTCTCGTACAGCAGCTTTTGGGTGATGTCACAGTTGGGACACGGCCCCGTGCAGCCGTTCCTGCAACCGGGAGCCTCGGCCACCAGCCAGCTTTCCCCGAGCTCCTCTGGACTCGTAGCTACCTCACCGTTCTTCAGGATCCATGACAAGGAATAAAGAAGTCAGAGGGATGTTAAAGTGATATTGTCCCATTTTTGGACATAAGCTTATTTTACACCTCCCCTTGAGTTAAATAATAGGGTTTTACCGTTCTCCTTAACTTTCAACCGTTCTCTGGGTATGGCAGTGCAAATTTTATCTCCAAGCTAGCAGTTAACATTGAGACCTATGAGACCAGTTGGCCGAAGCTCAATTAAACTCTACTCAATTAAAATTAATCGCCAACTCGAATGGCGAGACACCCAGGTGAAATGGGGCATGACAAAGTGGGAGTGAAGAAGGGTGTGCAGACTGGGAACACTTCAATCACATTTGGATTAAAGAATATAAAAATAGATTAATTTAAAATTAATTTAAATTAATTATTTTAAATCATTTTTTATTTTAATTTTTAGATTTAATTATTTTTTGGGAAACATTGAGATGGGGGGGGGCTGCTTATCAATTAATCGTAAGTCGATCGATAAGGTCGATAGGCTAACAATTAATGATTTAATAGATAATTTGTATCCCTAAAAAGACATCATACATAAATGATTGGAATCAAAAACAGAATCAATAATTTGGATGGCAAAGAGAAAGTTTTTGTCAGCCATTCAACTCTCGCCAAGCTACTTCGCACGTCAACGTTCATCTGATTTACTGTCAGAAAAGGCAACGAAACCCGTGTGTGTCTGTGCGTGTGTGTGCAACTACCTTCAGCAGCATGTCGTCTTTGCCATCATCATTGAAGTTGCCACACAGGCCACACATGGCACCAGCGTAGGTGTTTGGCACCGTTACCAAGACGACAGAGTTCCAGTCAAAGGACACCTTGACCTTGAAGTCCGTCTCCACAACTGCGAAGAAGCCGCTCTTGTAGAGCTGCACTCGGCTGTCCAACGTAGCCGGCAACTCATGTATCTCGTCGTTAACCTGAGAAGTTGGTCATAGGGTTTTTACATTTAATGTTTAACATTGTAGAAAAAAATATATGATGTATAATAAAAATTCATTCCAAAACTCACAGTGACTACTCCAGGTGAGGTTTCACTGATGATGATGGTGTAGTTGTAGACCTTCATCTCCACGGCCTTGGTGGTGGAGCCCATCTGCTTGTCCCGCCCGTCGTTCTGCACAATGACGTCAAACGGCTCGAGGCCTGCCTTCTGCTGGCACACCCCCGCCAGCTCGTATACACACGTGCCCTGGGAGTAATAACGGCATAATAGGTATTAGTTAGGTCCGGATCTTAGTAGTACACCCCCCAGCTAGTACACGCACGTGCCCTGGGTGTAGAGAGGGCACAGCAGGATCTGGATTTTAGTGTCTCAGTCCTTTCAAGAGCTGTTCAAAAAGACTAGCTCATTTGGCTCTTTTGGGGTTAAGAAGGTATAGCATAGTGATACTGTCCCATTTTTGGAAATAAGCTAATTTTACATGATAGTTCACTGAGTTAAACTAATATTTTTTACCTTTGTCCAAGTACAGTCATTTATCAACCATTCTCTGGGTATGGCCGTGCAAATTTTACCTCCATGCTAGCAGTTAACATTGAGTCCTATGAAACCAGCTTGCGGCTAACTGGTCTCATAGGACTCAATGTTAACTGTTAGCTTGGAGGTAAAATGTGCACTGCCATAACTAGAAAACGGTTGGAAGTACAGGACAAAGGTAAAACCCTATTATTTAACTCAAGGGGAGGTGTAAAATTAGCTTATTTCCAAAAATGGGACAGTATCACTTTAAGAATCCACCTTTGCTGGTGTGCATTGCTGTACTACTCACACTCAAAGCAGACTAAAAAACCTGAAGAGAACACCTGCAATCCCCAAAAAAGAACACCAGCAACTGTTCTCATTTGTTCAAAAGACTCAATTAATTTGCTAATGTCAATTAGTTCGCTGAATATCAATTACTGTCAATTGGTTTGCTAATGTCAATTAGTTAAATTCGCTGATGCCAGTTAGTTCAATTAGTTTGGTGATGTCACAACAATTCATTCTGAATGGAGTCATGCACTCCTCCGTTGGCGCCCCTAGAGTACAGTACCACCCAGAAAAGTGGTTAGTAGAGTCTCTTGTAATAATACCCTTACAGCCTCTCTGACATAACCTGGAAGTCGTCGTAGGTGTGATGTCACAACATTACCTGGAAGTTGTAGGCGTGGCCGTCGAAGGTCAGGTAGTGAGGATCGCCGGACACCTGACAGGTGCCGTAGCTCACCGGGTAACAGTTCCGCACGCCATCCACGACGCCACACGCACTGCCTGGGCTGCACCCCGACTTCACCACATCCAGTTGGCCCGTCGCCTGGCAACTGAAGAGCTGGGTGCACTGGCTGTCGGCCCAGAAGCTGGTGCCCGCTGGCACGTAGCGGCCCTGGAACTGGCAACCGCACTCCTCCTGGCGGATGCACCTTTAATGACACAAATACACCAAAAGTGACATGAGCAACACTGGCGACGGAAGAAATTGACTTAGTATTGAGTAGCTGGCGACAGAATAGACAATATACAATATCAGTAAATCAGTTAACTCAATCATGAGATGTTTGTTGCCTGAATTAATTTCACTACACGCAGGTAGGAAATCAGGACATTCAGAGAATCATTTTGGGTGAAGTGACTTTGAATTAACATCATGGGATGTTTTGTCGTCTGAAGTAATTTTATTACCCACCGGTTTCCACTGCGGTAGTAACCAGCGTCGCAGGCGCATGTTTCCACACAGGGGAACTTGCACTTGGTGGGCGCATCGGGGTCCTCGCAGGTTGGCGGGCAGGCGTGCCCACAGCTCTCAAAGTGGCTGTGCTCCGGACACGTGGGGTCAGCTGTGCGTGACAGGGAGAAATTGGACAATACACAATGTGCACACACAATGTACACAATTTTACCTGACGAAGGTTTAAGGCCGAAACGTGTATTAAAGAAAACAGCGAAATGGTCAGTGTGAGGGTGAGTTTTTGCCTGATTAGTGACCCATGGGTCAATGTAAAACTAGAAAGAGGACAAACAACAATGAGCAAGGTGCTTCCCACCTTAGTAAAAATACTTCCAGCAGTGAGTAAGCTGGCACCACCGCTAGTTAAAAGACAACTTACGGCATTGAGCAAGAAGACAGCGAGAAAGGTGGTCCTAGCAAAGATTTTCTATTTCCACCATCTCTGGTCCTAGGTTAAGAGGACTTGCTTCTATGTGAGCATAGTGGTTAAATGTGACTTACACAAGTGAGTAAAGTGGTTATAGAAGGTGACTTACTGTACGGCAATGAGCAAGGTGGTTAAAAGGTGACTTACTGCAGTGAGAAAGGTGATTAAAAGGTGACTTACGGCAGTGAGAAAGGTGATTAAAAGGTGACTTACGGCAGTGAGAAAGATGATTAAAGGTGACTTACGACTGTGTGGCATAGTGGTTAAAAAGTGACTTACGGCAGCGAGCAAGGTGCCTCCAGTCCAGGACCTGCACCCCAGCCCTCTGGCAGGCATCGGTGTAGACCGTCAGCATGTCGCAGATGTAGTCCTTCATGTCCCCGCCCCTGCAGTGGTCATACTTGCACATGTCGAAGAAGACACTGGGGTTGATAACGCTATGGCAGTCCTTGAACTGCAGCTGTAGGATGGGTGTCATGACGCCGCAGAACACCTCCGCCTCCAGGCTCTGGAAGAAGCTGCAGCCACCACAGTTGCCTGTGCATTCGTCGCGGCAGTACTGGACGCCTTTTAAGCAAATGGTAAATGTTACATGGGCTGCATTTATATAGCACGTTTCCACTCGTCCGACCACTCAAAGTGCTTCGTATTGTATGCCTCACATTCACCTGAGGTTAATACAGTATATTACATTATTAGGTAACACTTTATAATAATGGATGCAAAAAAGCATTATAAAGACTTAATAAATAATTAACTATTGATGAACAAAACATTAACAAATGTTTGTAAATGACTAGGAAATGTTAACAAATGTTTGTAAATGACTAGGAAATGTTATGTGAATATCTTATATTTATCAAACATTTACAAATTGCTTGTAAATGAATAAAATGCTCTGTTATAAGGTATGTGAAATCTTGTATATATTATTTGTAGATATTTTACAAAGCATTGATAAAACTTAGTTAATGATAAAAACATTTGTTAATGTTTTGTTCATCATTAGTAAATTATTAACTAAGTGTTTACTAAGCAGACATTATTATAAAGTGTTACCCATTATTATATTATATTGCTATAGATATATTAAGATTGTAATAATAAATAGTATTTCACCGTTAAAGTCAGGCACAATCCAGCTGTTTCCGAGCTCCTGGATGCTCTCTGCCTCGAAACCATCCTGCTTGACGAGGTCATTGTCCTTGTTGCCGTCGAAGTCGCCGCAGAGGCCACACAGTCGGGACATGAAGCTGCTGGGCACAGTGACGGTCACATACTGGCCCCAGTTGTACTGCACCGTCAGGCCAAAGTCAGTCCACAGGACCACCGACAGCCCGCTCTGCAGCAGCTGCACCTTAGAGGACTGCAGACTGATGGGCAGGTTCCACACCTCGTAGTTCACCTGCAGGGTACAAACAAACAAACAAACAAACATTATCGTATATACAGTCAAGTCAAGTCAAGTTAGCTTTTGGAAAGTAAACTGGTCCACTTCAAAAAGACTAGGCCAGGGATGACTGGAGCACTCAGATACTTTTTAGTTATTTTATTGTGGTGCAAACATAAAGACTGACGTTTCGGCGCAGTTGTAACGGAGGCTAACTAGCACAGAGTTGGCGTGGAACGTTGGTAAACCTCCCTCCGATAGCCTCATACAGTCTCGTGCCGTTGGGCCGAGAGACTAGTCTCTTGGCCCAGCGGTATCGTACTGTGTCTCCCATTGCCGAACCGTTGTAGTTGACGAGGTCGCACGTTCAATCCCTGAGGGGGGTGAACAGGTGCAAGATGAGCTCCGTCGCAGTGGTGCCGCTGAGCCGGGATGGGAGTGAGGTTTAAGGGGGAGAGTGTAACGGAGGCTAACTAGCACAGAGTTGGCGTGGAACGTTGGTAAACCTCCCTCCGATAGCCTCATACAGTCTCGTGCCGTTGGGCCGAGAGACTAGTCTCTTGGCCCAGCGGTATCGTACTGTGTCTCCCATTGCCGAACCGTTGTAGTTGACGAGGTCGCACGTTCGATCCCCGAGGGGGGTGAACAGGTGCAAGATGAGCTCCGTCACACAGTGCGTGTCTTCTACAGAGTCCAAGTCAGCTTTTATTGTCAGTTTCTTCATATGCACAGGTCATACAAAGAAATCAAAATTACGTTCCTCTCTCTACCATGAAAGGACATAGACATACACGGGACTGACATGAACAAACTGACATCAAAGTGCAAGACAGGACAAGTAACACTGATGAACCAATAACAAAGTGATGAAGTAGCCTACTAAATAATAACTGAGCTTTCAACATTGGTGAGTGACAGTGATGGACCAGTGATGAGTAAGGGGTAATTGTAATGGGCGATTGTAATGCTTCAGGCTGATGAATGAGGAGGTTTCACACCTTATGGTTCATCTGCAAGGTACAACAAAACAAACACATAATAAAAATGATAACTCACCCTGGCCATGCTGAGTTCGTTGCGCACCAGCTGTATGACCTGGCCGTACACCTTCACGGTGACCTCCCCGACCGCCGTGAGCTGTGACTTGGCGCTCCGCTCGTTCTTCACCGACACCTCGAAGGCCGGGTGTGTCTCGTCCACCAGGCAGTTCTTGGCCAGGATGTACGAGCAGTTCCCCATGAAGCTGAAGTAGTTCCCGTCAAAGGAGCGGTAGTGGGGGTCGCCCATGGCCCAGCACACACCTGTCTCCGTGGGGAAGACAGCAGCACCTGCGGAGCTGAACCCTGAGGAGAGGATATCGAGATTAGACTCCCATTTAAACTTTATTCAATACATAGCAGCAGGCTCTGTGGACCTGAACCCTGAAGAGAAGAAATTGAGATTAGGCTCCCATTGAAACTTTATTCAATACATAGCAGCAGGCTCTGTGGACCTGAACCCTGAAGAGAAGAAATTGAGATTAGGCTCCCATTGAAACTTTATTCACATATAGAGGCAGGCCCTGTGAAGCTGGACCCTGAAGAGATAGGATATCAAGATAGGACTCCCATCTAAACTTTATTCATATACATAGAGGCAGGCCCTGTGGACATGAACCATGAAGAGAGGATTTCGAGGTTAGATTCCCGTTTAAACTTTATTTGTTAACACTTTAGAATAACAACCCCTATCAAGCTTTATAAACACTTTATTAACATCTATCAATGAAAAGATCATAAACAGAACATTTACACATGTTTGTGAATGGGAATGATGGCTGGAATGGCAGATGTCAGCGGCGTTTCAGTCTATTGACCTTAAGGGAATTTGTTGACGAAGGTTGCTGCAAATGTGGACAGTGTGTGGGAGCTTTTTTATATATAGTATATCTCTGGCTTGGAAAGGTAAACCTCCCACCATGTTGCTTTGCCCCCACGCTCCCTTCAATCCACCCAAAAACAAAATCCCACACCTTTAACCTACCCACAGTACAGTATGCAATACAAAGCCTGAAAACACAAAACCATGTTATTCTGCCATCTCAATCCCTTCAACCCATCCAAAAACAAAGCACCTTAGCTCCTTTTAGTTAAGAGTGAAGTATAGTTCGTCTAAATGCAAGTAAATAACCGTTAAAAGTTCATTGAGAAATGGTACCAGTGGTATCATTTAGCATAGCAGTGACAGTGAGCCTTTCATGGAGTTCACTTTTTTGCAGCCCTCTTTGCCTAATTAAGATATTGCAGTATCCATGGCGATGACTCATACTCCCTGATTCCATGTATGAAACAGGGGTGTTTCTTTTCCCGCAGCCCAGCTGGTTAGATAGACAAAAAAACATGTACAATATCTGAAATGTGGCACCCAGGAAAGCCAACGGTGGGAAAAACAAGTCACTTGTCCCTAGCCCAGATCGAGAGGGGCCCCATTCTCATACTAATTACCTTGCATGGGTGGGAGGCCCTTGTATATGACTTTGTCATGGGCCCAGCCAAAGCTGTCAGCGGCATTGTGGTTTTTGTTTCACCAGCCCAGCCGGGTTAGATAGACAAAAACGATCAGTGATCTGCAATACTGCGCCCATTAGGCCTACTGACTTATCACACCACACAAAGGTGTTAGGAGGAGCCCAATCTGATTCACAGTCTTTACTCTGCTGTGCTAACAATAAGGTCATTGGATACTCTTTACTGGACAATAAGGCCATTTATTACACATTAGTAAACAAGCACAGCAACACCTGTTCCCAGAAACCGTGGCTGATTACTTTAATCAGGCATTGATATGAGCTTTCAAAAAGGCTTTTTTAAAAGCCATTTACTCTCGATAAGGTAAGAGGTCTTTTAATAAATAGTTTGAGATGTAGCTTATAAAACACATTCCACCGGGCCACTGTAAATTAACAGCTATCGTGACAGTTTGAGGTAGAGCACATTACCACTATGAGACAAATTTGAAGTTTAAGTATGAATTTATCACACTTTGTTTCCCATAGTCCTCAAGTTGACTGTACATATCTAACATCAGCCCAAGCCCTTTCACTATAACTCACAGTAGAGTACACTTACATATTATTAAGAAACACACAATGTTCATTTTGAAATGTGTAGTGAAAGTCACTTTTCAAGTTTTTCAAATTCTATTCTATTGTTCAAATGCCAATTTGTTTTAAAACTGAATTTGAACAATGCTTTAAAACTCACATACCATGTGCAGTAGAGACCTACTTTATTCAGGTTAATTCTACAGATATGGGCGATCCAGGGCTATCATGTCATGGCATACAATTGACCATGAACATTTATACTAACATTCATTCTAATAACTCTGCATATTTCTTTATTATTGTATCTCTACATGTATCAATATGTAGTATTATCTATTTACACTGTATTTCAGGATGTAATTTCAATTTCCTTGTCTGACCTGTGCATATGAGGTAACTGACAATAAAAACTGACTTGACTTCATACCCACTAATGACCCTAGCCTAAGTAATAAAAGGCCTTATTCCCAACAATAAATTAATGAATACACATCTAACAAATGATTGATTTTGCTTAGTATACATGTCTTATTAATCATTTATACAGACAGTTAGTGGTTAACATGTTAACCTTAAAATAAAGTGTTACCAATAAAATGTATGCTGCATCACCTCAACACTGGTCAGTCATTGCGCAGAAGGCCCAGAAAGGTTAAGGCGCGTGTTGGACTCACCACACAGAAGAAGAGCCGCGAGGCAGCCGAGTATCCCTCTCCTCTCCATGTCCAGGAGTGCAAAAGAAGCTACGCAGGGACCCAAGTCAGCTGGCAACACAGGCACAGGCAGGGTACAGTAGCTATGCAATGATCCAGGTCAACTGCTGACAACACAGGTACAGCAGTTGGTCATAAGGCAAGGGGTGTCATTATTCAGTCTTACACAAGTGTCATATCAATCATGACTCATCAGGCCTAAAGCACGTCAACATACTGTAAGAGCAGTGACATAATGTTGCCAGGATTTAATGATCAAGAACTACGAAATACAGAATACTCATAAAATGATATTAGTTGATAAATTTGATGATAATTGCACATTGAAAAACATATGACAATGTGCTACAAATCCTATTGCTATTAGTCTGCAATAGATTGCAATGTACTCACTGCTCACTGCACAGGTGTCCTCGTCAGGTGTACTCACTACACAGGTGTAAGAGAGGTGGTCTTACCTGAACGTGGCACTTGGGGCAAGCTGTCCTCTAAAGATCAGACCTTCAATGTAGATGTGGGATGGAGTCCACAGCCAATCACTTAACACCAAGCTGATTCTTTTTTGTTTGCTTAGGTGCAGTATGCATATGTACAGATTGCGTGACATCTTACTGGATCTCAAAGGCACAGTGCAGTATTGCCAAACCCCAAAGTAGTAGATAGTTAATGTAAACACTGGAATACCTATGTGGGCTAGATGACAGTTGATAACTAACTCTACTTGACATCTGTACTTATTGTTCATATTTCCTGTGCATGTATACAATGTATAACTGTATGCTGCTTATGATTGATTGTGTCCTTGACTTTAACTCGCTTTGGATAAAAGCGTCTGCCTAATGTAATGTAATGAGCATATAGATGAATAGCTCTTTTCCAAAACGCTATATCCACTATTTTTGACTTTTTGCATTTTAATATTGGAATTGACTGTTAAAAAGTCCTATCATCTATGTGTGAAATCTTGCCATTCAAATGTTTTGAGAACATACTTTTTTAACCTCTATAAAATGCATTTTGCAATGCAATTCAATGGAATGACCAATACAAAAATTTCAATTTCCCAACCATAAAATGGATATATCTCATTTTGGAAAAGAGAGCGCTTCAGTATGTATACATATATTTTTGGTTACTCTGATGATGAAGGTCTGACTGCCCGAAATGTCAGTTTTGAAAATAGATAGTTCGATTATTGGGCCATAATTGTAGTGTTGCGCTTACATTCTCCAAAAGTGATTCCTTCAGAAATGTCTGTCTGGTGCCGTTGCAAGTCACCTTTTCTGTGAACCAAATGTGATTTACCAAGAGACCAGAGTTTCATAACAAAAAGTGGTTGAAAGCTGGAATCCAATGTAATACTTTATACAGTACCTGTGTGAAGGAAAATAATAAATATTTGAAAACTGTGTTGTCTTTCAGAATGTTCCAGAAATCTGAGCTGCTAAAATGTTTCAATCTTTGCTTTGAACTTCTGTTATTCTTTTTTCTTTTCTTTTCTTTTCTTTTCTTTTCTTTTCTTTTCTTTTCTTTTCTTTTCTTTTCTTTCTTAAAAAAAATCTGTACAGATTTGTCAAACATGTAACACTGCACTAAAAATTGTGGATGTTACAGAGGTTGCTCATTCATTTCTCTCTCTCTCTCTCTATCTCTCTTCTCTGTCTCTCTCTCACTCAAGTCCTATGTGTGCCATGCACGCACAGCATTTGTATGAGATTTTCCAACTCAATCAGATTACAATATGTAGTGTATGACCAGCACTCCTTCCCTATAGATTACACTGTTGACTCTCATCAATAGGCAGTGAGACGCCTTGAGGAAACAAAAACACGGCACTGTACTGTAAGTGCAAGGGACAATGTCGTTGGCGGAGTCTTACTGGGAAACTACAATCATATCATATCAGAACCACATCAAGCCCTAATAATGTCCGAGCTCACTGGGCTGGTCACGTCTCTGCTGAGAAACAACACGACCGAACCTACTGTACATTCAATTGCTTTCTTTGAATTTTTGATTCAATGTGCAATTGTTCTGACCGCCACCACCCATCACCATCTTCACCTGAGCTGACCTCCAGCTGCAGCTGATGTTGATGCCCAGCAAGAGCAGGCAGGATCTGAATGACATCACTAATGTTGTGGCCAAGTGGGTCATCTTGATTGGCAGGGCAACTGACTGCCACTGGTGGCTGTACAAAGCAAAAAAACAGTAATTGTGCATACCGTAGCTCCAAATTGAGCAAAATGACTTTAAAAAGATCCTGGCCCTACCTTGGCTGATATGGTAGGGCACTCGTCTTCTACGCGGCCGACCCGGGTTCGATTCCCGGCCCGGGTCCTTTGCCGTCCCTTCCCCGTCTCTCTCTCCCAACTCGCTGCCTGTCTCTTCTTCACTGTCCTGTCTGAGATAAACAATAAATAATACTTAAAAAAATAAATAATACCTTTAAAAATATCCTGTTGTCCAACATAAGTAGTTTTAGGTATATTATTGGCATGTGGCTGTTTTGAGACTTTATGTTATCACATTCTTTGCAGATCAATCATTTTATTTAACTTTATATTTTGATTTATTTGTCATTGAAATCATAACAACTCATTTTCAACAATGCAGTTCCTTTTTTGTTTTGCTTTGTAGCCCTGGGGGCCTATAGAGCCCCCGTTGAGAAAGACTAAGGCATTTTCGAAAACCAGTCTTACCAGCTTCACAGTCTTCAGAAACTAGTTTTTCGCCATCTTGAATGAGACATCCAAGAAGAGTAGGAGCGCTTGTTAGAAAACAAAATAAATAATTGAATACCCATTGATGTTCACCAAAATTAACAAAAGAAAGCTAAACAATATTCCCATTAGTTAAAAACTTCCTCATAATAATCGATTCCATCTCTGAACATTTGACCTACTATTATCGTTATCTTATAAATCACATGGGGCACTGACACACAGACATAGGATATGGTTGTGGAAGTGGGTGCGCAGGAAAAAAATTGTGTGGCATGACTCATGTAAGGGGGGGTCTTGGCTGGAATCTACCGGTATATGGGGGGCCTTGTCATGGTAAAGTTTGGGAACCCCTGGAATAGTCTAATGACAAAAAAGGGCACGGGGGGACACAAGACAACAAAGTTTGGGAAGCACTGTATAAGGTGGTACGTGAAGCCTCTTGGAAATGGGTATGGCCGCAGCTTAGGGGCCCCCACCTGCCAGGGGGGCCCTGATTGGCCAAAGGGGAGTGGAGGGTAGGATTTTGACAAGAGCAGTATAGAAAAAAATATTTACAAATATGTTATTCTTAATTCCTTTGCTTGGAATTATTACGCTGGCTGTGTAATTTTGTCGCAAAATTTGCCTTCTGTGGGTGCCGCCAGCAACCTGTAGCCTAGGGGCCCCAGCCCATCTCCAACCCTGCCTGTGGCTCCTGGGGATTGGGCCCTGATTTTAGTCCACCCATCAGAACTGGTCTAAACCGGTTTTACCTGATGGTGTTGTTCATCTTCACCTGACTAGAAATGCCACTCAAAGGATGAGCACAACATGCAAGCAAACATCTGCCTGACGCCATGACGAAGATATTTTAGTATTGATCAGATTTCATACAGTATGCTTTCACAGTATGTACTGTTGGACATGTGAGATGAGATGAGTGGAGGTCCTCACCAGCTGCCACCATAATAAGCAAGTCTACCTCTTCAGCTGCCTCAGCAAGTCGACATCTCCAACTGCTGATGCCGATTGGACACGCTTACTTTTCACGTGCCTAGTATGCTTTTGAAGATGAAGTCAGGCTTACAAGTGACATTTGCTCTGGCCGTCGTCCTGGTGCTGACCGCTATCTTCTTCCAGAGCCACCAGCTGGAGCAGCTGAACCCGGAGATGGAGTTGGCGACCCAGAGCTTTCGTGCCAGAGCAGTGGAGATATCACGACAGCAGTACATGCTCAGCCTCAAACAGCGATATCGGACGCTACTCAACGACACCATGGAGCAGAAACGGAGGACGATACAGAAGCTGAGGGCCGCTATGGGGAGCTGGGAGACACAGGATCAGGAATGTCGCCAACAGAGCGTGAGTTACAGTAGCTGTGTGTGTGCGTGTGCGTGTGCGTGTGCGTGTGCGTGTGCGCGTGCGTGTGCGTGTGCGTGTGTGTGGGTGTGTGCTATATATAAACCTATTCATATAGGGTTTTGATGTTGGCATCCATGTGTGTGTGTGTGTGTGTGTGTGTGTGTGTGTGTGTGTGTGTGTGTGTGTGTGTGTGTGTGTGTGTGTGTGTGTGTGTGTGTGTGTGTGTGTGTGTGGTGTGTGTGTGTGTGTGTGTGTGTGTGTGTGTGTGTGTGTGTGTGTGTGAGAGAGAGAGAGTGTGTGTGTGTGTGTGTGTGTGTGTGTTTTTGTGTGTGTGTGTGTGTGTGTGTGTGTGTGTGTGTGTGTGTGTGTGTGTGTGTGTGTGTGTGTGTGTGTGTGTGTGTGTGTGTGTGTGTGTGTGTGTGAGAGAGAGAGAGTGTGTGTGTGTGTGTGTGTGTGAGAGAGTGTGTGTGTGTGTGTGTGTGTGTGTGTGTGTGTGTGTGTGTGTGTGTGTGTGTGTGTTAGCTTGATATCCTTCTTACCTCACTACGGCCCTTCATATTAGTACACTTAATTGTCACACAAATAGGCTAATAATAATAACAACAACAACAACAACAACAGCAACAACACAGAATAATAATAAAGAAGACATGAAGACTTGGATTACATAGGGCTATCACTGATTCTTGAGAATGTGGCTAAAAGAGGTTTTATTTTTGAAAGTAAAAAGTAGTTCAAATCCAAAATCTAGAGGTATATTATCATAGAAGAAGGTCTTGGCTGTGCAGCAATGTATCGGCATCAATTTCCCCATATTTGACTTTTTTCATAAAATAGGCTAACTTGTTTTTGTCAACACCGTCAGACAATTAAAAGTAAAGACTGTTTGTATGACCCTAAAGGGAAGAATTATTCATTAAAATAATTAAACAGAATTTTAGATACATATTGAGAGCATATTCCTAAAACACTAAAAACATATACAACTCCTGAAAAAACTTCTTTCATAGTTTTTAGTCCCCACCATCAGGGTTTTTTTTTCTGACGGTGGTGACAAAAAAGCCTTCAAATGCACCTCAGTGGAGGCTAAAGTTTAATTTTAGGTCATGAATACTAATGCCTTACAATATTTCATTAACCAGCCCAATTCAGTCACATATGGAACAAAGTATGGAACAAAACCTGACGGTGGTGACATCTGATGGAGGTGACAAAAAACTAATCAGTGGCCCTACCGTGGCGCTAACGGTGGGGCACTCATCGGATACGTGGCTGACCCGGGTTCGATTCCCGTCCTGGGTCCTTTGCCGACCTTTCCCTGTCTCTCTCTCCCCATTCGCTTCCTGTCACATCTTCACTCTCCTGTCTCAAAATAAATACAAAAGGACAAATGTATATGTGTGTGTGTGTGTGTATATAAAATAAAAACTACTCAGCCATTTTTATTATATAATACTGACAGTGGTGACAGTTTATAGTTGAGACAATAGCAGTGTCCAAACCAATTAAAACATTCAAGAGAAAATGGTAAACTTACAGGAGCTTCAGTGATGGTGAAGTATGCAGTAGCTAAAAGATTTATTTTGTTCATGAAAATGTGATTGATTTTCACCTAAATTAGCTCTTGTATAGCTGGGACATGTTTTTGCCAAACTTTCAAGAATCAGTGATATAAGATGTACCTTTTGATGTGTTTTCGCTGTCTTTATTTTTTCTTTCTTTCCCTTTTCCTTCTTTTGTTTTAGAGAGACTCGGAGGCAGCCCTGGAACAGGCCCGACAGGAGACAAGCAAGTTACAGGGTAGGCCAGACTTTTACTCATCAATATACAATACAGAATAATACAATTCAATACATTTCTACCTTTGCTATTTCTGTCTCTCTCCATGTATGTCTCACTCTCCATGCTGCTGTACTAAACATTTCAGTGGATTTTAATTCCTTGAAATCTCAGTGGAGCGAAGAGATCACCAGCCTCCAAAAGGAACTCAAGAAGCCAAGTGCAATATGTGCCTTTATCCTGGAAAACCCTGAGGCAAAGTGAGTAACCTTTTAAGACATGTCAATTTGCTGTTACAAGAATGGCAACAGCCACGTTGTAGTACAATATATTACTATCCACTCTGGGACATGTCGTAGTGGTGTAGTCAGGGCTGGATTAATGCACAGGCTAGACATGGCTGCATCCTAGGGCCCCCCACCTGCCAAAGGGCACCCGATTGGCCAAAGGGGTATATTTTCAGTAATTGCATAAAATAGTAGGGAGGTTAAGTGAGTTTTGACTTCAAGTCATGATGCAAAGGTCCCCTTTGGCATGGAAGTACCTTGGGGTCATACAAATAAATGTATCCTAAGACACAAGTGAGATCACTCTTTTTTTCGGAAATAAACACGTTTTTTCAAAATGGCCGCCAATGCATCGAAAAATTCTCTATAGAGTCTATAACTTTACTTCTGTTACCGCTACGATGACAAACTTGGTGTCAAAGTATACATTTTTGGGGTCAAGGAATCCAATAAAATATGTATCAAGTAAAGAAAAACAACAGTTTATCCATAAAATGATAATTGGAGGTAAAATATGTGATTTTTTAATTAAAAAAATGTGTGACAAAAGCATATTGCGTTAGTACTTCAGTTAAATACATATCAAATAAGTGTTCAATAGTGTATTGTAGAGAGTAGGACAACAACAACTATGTTCACAGTTTGAGGTAGGCATGTTATACCCACAATAGTGATTAAAACTCATAGCTTAGCGTCAAAATGGCCGTCAATGCATCAAAAATTCCCTATAGAGTCTATAACTTTGCTTCTGTTACCGCTATGATGACAAACTTGGTGTCAAAGTATACATTTTTGGGGTCAAGGAATCCAATAAAATATGTCTCAAGTAAAGAAAATACACCAGTTTATCCATAGAATGATAATTGGAGGTAAAATATGTGTTTTTTTTATTTAAACATTTGTGACAAAAGCATATTGCGTTCATACGTTAGTTAAATACATATCAAATAAGTGTTCAATTAGTGTATTGTAGAGAGTAGGACAACAACAACTATGTTCACTGTTTGAGGTATGCATGTCATTCCCACAATAGTGATTAAAACTCATAGTTTACATCTGTTGTATGCAAAAGCTTGATGAAAGAAAAAGAAAGAAAAAAAACATGAAGAGCCTGACTGCCCAGTAAAAACACGGCGCATAACTGATGAGTCCACCAAACAAGACTTCACCAACATCATCATCATCATCATCATCATCACCATCATGTGAACCACCTTCTTAGGTGAGGTGGGCAACAGAAAGGAACTGAGGAGGGCTGCCACCTTTGCCTTGGATAGAAAAGTAAAAGAATGGTGTTCTGGCCCCACTTCAGGCAGTTAAGGGTGTCTTCACAACTGGTGGTATTGACAACATTGACCATAACCCTTCATCAACGACAGCAACATCAGCCCTCCATGGAACATGCATCAGCATTCAACAGCAATTTTCCTCAGACAGCCAACATCCTAGATCCAGCTAAAATGGGGAATGGGGATGTGATATCCTTGCCACTTCACAAGGATCTAGATGTGTCTCTGCCACCCGATGAGGTCTTATATGTTCCTGCCTTGAATACCAACAGTCATGATCCTCATCCAGCCTCCTGTCCTCTCATCAATGTAATTGAAGAAGGTTACCAGTGGTAGGAGAGAGTCAGAAACATTCTTTTGAAAGAGAACCTTATAGCTGGAGAATGCATCTCATGGGCTGCACATTATGTCAGCCTTACGGAGGCTACTTCATGCCCTCCATCTCAGTCATACATGTTGCCACTGTTCACAGTCATATACCAGCCCCACAATTGCTTGGCATGCAATGAAAGTCCTTAGAGTGATGGTTCGGAGAAGATTCACCCTAATGCCATTTGAACCGTGACAGCCATCTAGTAGTCCACCCAAAGTGTTTTCTGCCTTAGGCTTACATCAACAGAGTTACCGGGTTATTCGATGTTTATTCCGGATAGCTTGTCACAAGCGCACATGGATCCCGGACATTATCTCCAAACTTACCCCACAAAAATCACATCACGACACCAAACTTCTACAGTAGTACAATATGGTCTGTGCCCACAAAACGAAGCATTTGGAAATTTGTAAATAGTCCAGAAGTTTATTTTCATCAACGCAAGCCGAATAGCTTTTCTGCTGCTAAAACTGCGCCTGCGTTACTTGCGTCATCTGAGACTAGCCCGTAAAAGTAAACGAAGCTCATAATAATGCACAATGAAAAGCGAAATCAGCATCAGTATTGATAATGAAAATCCTTGTCTAATTGATAGTAGGTAACATTTGAAATATATTTTAACGTTACTTTAATCCCTCTTCTTCCACCAAAGAAAAGACTGATCACATGTCACCAAGCAGTGATGCACTCCATCAGCACCTCCTGATAGTAGCTTTTCAGGTAAAGCAATTTTGCCAGAACATTAGCAAGTGTAAAACTAATTGTAAAGCACCTTGCAATTGCTTCATGCAGAAGCTGCCTTGCATGTCTCTCTGTGGATGCCATGGTTCATGTTCCCATAGTGCTGTAATGTCTAAATAGAAAGTGTTAGTAATGCATTTACACTGAGCTATGAGTTTTAATCACTCTTGTAGGTATGACATGCCTTCAATCTTCAATCTTCAAACTTCAATCTGTGAAAATAGTTGTTGTTGTCCTACTATTCTCTACAATACACTAATTGGACACTTATTTCATATGCACTTAATTATTAGTAATGTATGAACGCAATATGCTTTTGTCACACATTTTTTAAATGTAAAATATTGCATATTTTACCTCCAATTATCATTTTATGGATAAACTGTTGTTTTTCTTTACTTGAGACATATTTTATTGGATTCCTTGACCCCAAAAATGTATACTTTGAAACCAAGTTTGTCATCATAGTGATAACAAGCAAAGTTATAGACTCTATAGGGAATTTCCGATGCATTGGCGGCCATTTTGACGCTAAGCTATGAGTTTTAATCACTATTGTTGGTATGGCATGCCTACCTCAAACTGTGAACATAGTTGTTGTTGTCCTACTCTCTACAATACACTATTTGAACACTTATTTGATAAGTATTTAACTAACGTATGAACGCAATATGCTTTTGGCACACTTTTTTTTTTAATTTAAAAATCGCATATTTTACCTCCAATTATCATTTTATGGGTAAACTGTTGTTTTTCTTTACCTGATACATATTTTATTGAATTCCTTGACCCCAAAAATGTATAGGCTACTTTGAGACCAAGTTTGTCATCATAGTAATAACAATCAAAGTTAAAGACTCTATAGGGAATTTCCGATGCATTGGCGGCCATTTTGACGCAAAGCTATGAGTTTTAATCACTATTGTTGGTATGGCATGCCTACCTCAAACTGTGAACATAGTTGTTGTTGTCCTACTCTCTACAATACACTTATTGAACACTTATTTGATATGTATTTAACTAACGTATGAACGCAATATGCTTTTGTCACACATTTTTTAAATTGAAAAATCGCATATTTTACCTCCAATTATCATTTTATGGATAAACTGTTGTTTTTCTTTACTTGATACATATTTTATTGGATTCCTTGACCCCAAAAATGTATACTTTGACACCAAGTTTGTCATCATAGCGGTAACAGAAGCAAAGTTATAGACTCTATAGAGAATTTTTCGATGCATTGGCGGCCATTTTGAAAAAACGTGTTTATTTCCGAAAAAAAGAGTGATCTCACTTGTGTCTTAGGATAAATTTGTTTGTATGACCCTAAGGTACTTCCATGCCAAAGGGGACCTTTGCATCATGACTTGAAGTCAAAGGCCCTTTTTTTTGTCTTAACCTCTCTACTAATAAGATGTTATTGAAAAAATCCTCTCCACTGTTGGCAGACATATCATCCTAAATTCCTATCTTGGAATTACGACACTCTCTATGTACTGAAATATTGTCACAAACGTTGCCTTTCGAGGGGGCCTACAGCAACGTGTTGCCTGGGGGCCCCCAGCCACCTTAATCCGGCCCTGGGTGTAGTGTTATGATAATAAAGTGTTTTCAATGAATGTTCCCATCGTCCCACTGGCGGAGCGGCGCACATCATGAGTCTACATGTCTTATATTACACTTAGTGTCCTAAAACTGTACACACACATTTATATTTTTAAAGTATGTGTCTATATGCGTGTAAACTTCATAATTGTAAAGTGTGCGTAATGTGTGAAATGAATTTAATCAAGATATTTAATAATATAATAGGCTGTAGAAATCACATCTCGTTTTCTTTCGTCTTTCATAGGAAACTGTGCAGTCCACAGACGGAGGGTGCATAAGAAGCGTGGACCTGTGTGTATGTATTTGTGTGTGTGTGTGTGTGTGTGTGTGTGTGTGTGTGTGTGTGTGTGTGTGTGTGTGTGTGTGTGTGTGTGTGTGTGTGTGTATTTGTGTGTGTGTGTGTGTATGTGTGTGTGTGTGTGTGTGTCTGAGGCCACTGTTGTTGGAGCACACCAACAAGGTGGGGCCCTCGCTCCATGTGGGACCCAAATCCTGGACCCTACATGTTTTGACCCCTTTTGCTGGGGTAGTTTGGCTCAGTTCAGGAGTGTTTGTGTTTAGGTGTGGTGTTAGTGTGTGGGTATATGTCAGTTTGTGTGTGTTCAGAGTTCATCTTGTTGCCCAATCTTCATCCATCCCCTTGAGGGCAAGTTGCCTCCATTGTGGCTCTGGTAACAGCAGTGGTGTAGTCTACTTTTTTGAAGTGGGTATACTGTATATTCAAGCATTTTTTGAAGTGGGTATACTGTATATATTTATGCTATTCTAAACAATGGATCAATCAATTTTAAGTGGGTATACTGAAATCCCTAAAATTTAGAAGTGGGTATACTCCGTATACCTGCGTTCTACGTAGACTACACCACTGGGTAACAGCCTCCTCCTCACACACACCAGCCCACTGAGCCCACTGAGCCCACACACTGGTCACACAGTGTCACCTGGTGGACATCTGGTGCGAACACGGCCTTTAACACTAACATTGTTAGTGTGAATCATATTTGCCTTTCGAGGGGGCCTAGAGCAACCTGTAGCCTCCTAATAAATAATGTTACTTCACACTTCATACTCTTCTTCTCATTATTTGTTTTACACATTTTGACAATCTCAGTTTACATAGTTTTAGCTGCAGTTTTGGGGTTTTAGAATTTTTGGACCTAATGTCTGTTCTTCTGAGTCACTTGGAGAAACAAGGCAGCTATGTCAGAATGCTCTTCATCGACTATAGCTCAGCTTTCAACACCATAATACTCCCACCATCCACCTGCTCCTGGATCAAAGACTTTCTTGTCCATTGCCTCAGCACCAGCTATCCTGCGGGGGTGTGTGTTGAGCCCACTTCTCTTTTCGACTGCAGCCCCATCCACCCAGGGAAGATCATTGTCAAATTCGCCAACGACAAAACAGTGGTGGGGTGTTGATAACAGATGGGAACGTGGAGGGCTACAGGGATGAGGTCATGAAACTTGAGGAATGGTGTGCGTAATATGCGACCTTGCCTCCTCCACTTGCGCTTGTTTCCTCGTCCCGCCTCCTGGCCCCTCCTCCGAAGGACTATTCTTCATTTACCATCCTATTTGAAAATGAGAAAATGACTATACAATTGAGCTTTTGCAAGATATTGAAATATAATGTTGTTGTCATCATGACATATTACTTCCTGGTACGAGGAGAGAAGCAAGTGGAGGAGGCAAGGTCGCATATTGCAACGCACTCATGGGGTGCATGCAACAACCGGGCCCTGCCCCTTAACATCTCCAAGACAAAGGAACTCATCCTGGACTTCCGTCGAAACAGAGCTGCTCCTTCCCTCCTGTACATCAATGGCGAACGTTCGGAACATGTGGACTCGTTCAAATTACACATCTCCTAGTCAATAAACACCTCAGCTCTGGTAAAAAAAAAAGGCCCAGCCCAAGACGACTCGCACACTGGCTTCTACCTGTTAACGCTGTTGCCCTCTGGTAGGCGCTACAGGTCAATACGGCTGCCAGCCAGAACCAATAGACTGAAGGACAGCTTCCTCCCTCAAAAAGCTGTCATAATTCTGAACGCATAGGCTTCTTGCACTAAAGACTGTGTTCATTTATCAAGGACTGTGTGCACTGTGTATGGAGGCTTAAAATCCCATTCAAATGTGATAATTGACAATAAAAGGCTTTCTATTTTTATGTACAGTACCTTATATGCAGCCATCTATTATTAATAAGTTTACTCTGCGCAGTGTGTATCCGTAGGCCTATTAGACACCTTAATTTCCTCCAGGATCAATACAATTATACAGCACCAGTTTTGAACCCAACTAGCCTACCGGTACCTGAATAGGCCGGTAACGGTGAGGAGTAGGCTTAGCCTAGTGCACTAAATAGGCCTAACTAACTAACTAACCAACAAACTAACTAGCTAAATGAATGAATGAATGAATGAATGAATGAATGAATGAATGAGACACAAAACATGAATCAATAAATCAATAAATAAAACAAACCCTACTGCTTTTAGGACCCTGAAGCTTTCCAGGTTTGTGACGTAGGTGCTGTCAACGAGGAAGTGCTGCCCCAGCTGTTGCAATGGGAAGTCTCACTCAGCGTCGTCAGTCACTTCATCCGAATCCTTTATCTGTATTGCCTTGATGTGCTGTGGTTTTATATTCCTTTCAAGAAGACAATGGTTTTGTAACGAGTCTGCAGCTTTTGATCATTGTAATGTGCAAAACGCCGCTGGGATGTTTCACGGCTAAACGGACAAGTGACAACACAAACGTCTGCAAACAAATGATAACTTGCTTTGAATGTCGAATGATGCTGTCAGTCAGCTCGAGCTTTTGAACTATACAAGTAATCATATGCTAGCGTTGTTGTGTATCGATATATCCATTAGCTGCAATGCTACCTCTTTGTTTATTTACAAAGTCAAGTCCAGTAATACTTTGATGTGTTTGACAGGAAGGCGATAGAATGGTTGGCCAAGCTAGCTAAGCGGTATAAAGGCTAAAGGCATTTCAATTCCGTTGCAGATGCAAACATCTCGTTATCCTGTGTAAATGGACTGCGTATGCTATGCACAATCATAAATCATTGATTGCAATATTTACACAATGGTTTGCTGGAAGTGAAGAGCAACTTGTAACTGCCGTGTTGTGATTTCTCTTTGGCAACGTGGCTGTCATTTCCGTGTAGATGGTTTCAAGCAAAGACTAGTCTTTTGTGACCAGTTTCAAAGTTAATTTGACTATCTGCAAGCGTAGTGAAGCCATTTGGTTGTACTGTCATCGTTTGGGTGTACAGTCTCAGTTTAAGACTTGGTGTCAGTACAAGAAATTTTAATTTCCTCCACAGAAGAGGAAATTATTTCTGAAGTGAAGAAGGTTCGTATCGAGTCACCGAGACCTTGTGTCTAAAATGGAAGATGAAGTCTTTCAGCAGATTATGTACATTGTCAACCAGCTCGTGGTATGGACCGCCGCCACTGCCATCATCTTCGGCGGTGTCGTGCCCTATGTCCCGCAGTACAGGGAGATCCGGAGGACTCAGAACGCGGAGGGGTTCTCCACTTACGTCTGCCTGGTACTGCTCGTGGCCAATATCTTAAGAATACTCTTCAGGTAGGCCTACACCCTTTTGTAATGAGAAATAAGTCGTGTTTATCATGTAAGGTCATTTAGATTGAAGTTTTGTGTTTGTCACTCACTGGCACCCAAATGACTGTATTGGTGCCACCACTTTACATTCTGCATATGAAAAAAAGCAAACCTGCTTCTTAACAAAACCTTGATCCAATGATTAAAACAGTCAACGCAAAGTGTTTTAGCCTGAGAATATTTGTTCATGGAAGCACAACGCATTGTAAATGTGTTCAGTGGTGCAACTAACGTGTCTGTAGGTGGTGGTGAATTAAAAATCCCACATAAACATGTTTTTAAATGTAGGCTACTACACAACATCTCTGTGTTATTGTTGGCAGGTGCGGGAGGTACATTGAGTCTCCCCTGTTGTAATGGTAAATGCCATAAGGTGTTTATTTTGTTTGTTTCGGCAGATGCCCCTATTGTAGGGTGACATCTCCGTGATAGGAAAAAGAAGGACATACAGCTCCAGGCCTTTTTATTAGAATACCATGAAAAAGTTGATTTATTTCCATAATTCCATCAATAATGTTAAACTGTCATGGATTGTAGATTCATGGCCCAGTTTTTTAACTATTCCAATCATTATTTTTTTTTCTTTTTATATACGTTGGCCTTCCAGCTCAAAAAACCCATGAATTGGGGAATTCGCATTATTAGAATATTGTTATAAAATCACATTTTTCTTCATCAAAATTCGGGTCACATTAAATCAGTTGAAATTTGGTACTTTCTTCATAACATGCAATGGTCAATACTTGGTTAGGACATTCTCTGTCTTCATAATGGCCATGATGCGTTTAACATTGAAGTCAATGGCAAAAACAGTGCATGGGAGTTATGGAAGCCCAGATATCCTTGATGCTTTGCTGTCAGCTGTTCTTGTTTGTTGACCTGGTACCCCACACTTCACTCTTCAATATACCCTGTAGATTTCCATGCCACGTTTTGGCGCTAACTCACCAGTTTAATTCTAACTCAACAGAAATAAAACCCCATTCATTTTCAATGGGGTTTCATTTCTGGTGATTTAAGACGGAGAATGTCCTAACCAAGTATTGACCATTGCATGTTATTTAGAAAGTACCAAATTTCAACTGATTTAATGTGACCCGAATTTTGATGAAGAAAAATGTGATTTTATAACAATATTCTAATAATGCGAATTCCCCAATTCATGGGTTTTTTGAGCTGGAAGGCCAACGTATATAAAAAGAAAAAAAATAATGATTGGAATAGTTAAAAAACTGGGCCATGAATCTACAATCCATGACAGTTTAACATTATTGATGGAATTATGGAAATAAATCAACTTTTTCATGGTATTCTAATAAAAAGGCCTGGAGCTGTATATTAGTATTTGGGGCTTGGGGCTGGGCTACCCCCCCCAAGAAAATTTGCGATTCTTAGATGCAATTTCATGCATTTTAATGCATCAATACACTGAAAAGACGGACGTCTGGCCACCCTACCCTGTTGTCAGTTTTTTTTCCAGGTTCGGCAGGTACTTCAAGACACCCCTACTGTTGTGTGGTTAATGTCATCAGGTTGTTTGTTGTGTTCGGGAGGTACGTTGAGACGCCCCTGTTGTTAGTGTCATAAGGTGTTTGTTGTTTACAGGTTCAGGAGGAGGTACTTCAAGACGGCCCCTGTTGTTAATGTCATAAGGTTGTTTGTTGTTTACAGGTTCGGGAGGTACTTTGAGACGCCTCTGTTGTTAGTGTCATAAGGTGTTTGTTGTTTAGAGGTTCGGGAGTTGTTAATGTCATAAGGTGTTTGTTGTTTACAGGTTAGGGAGGTACTTCGAGACGCCCCTGTTGTTAATGTCATAAGGTTGTTTAACAGGTTCGGGAGGAGATACTTCAAGATGGCCCCTGTTGTTAATGTCATAAGTTTGTTTGTTGTTTACAGGTTCGGGAGGTATGTACTTTGAGACGCCCCTGTTGTTGTGATGGTTTATGTCAAGTTTGTTGTTGTTTACAGGTTCGGGAGGTACTTTGAGACGCCTCTGTTGTTGATGTCATAAGGTTGTTTGTTGTTTACAGGTGTGGGAGGTACTGGTTAATGTCATAAGGTTGTTTGTTGTTTACAGGTTCGGGAGGTACGTACTTTGAGATGCCCCTGTTGTTGTGATGGTTTATGTAATGGTGTTTGTTGTTTACAGGTTCGGGAGGTACTTCAAGACGGCCCCTGTTGTTAATGTCATAAGTTGTTTGTTGTTTACAGGTTTAGGGACTTTGAGACGCCCCTGTTGATAACCTTTAAGGTGCTGTTTATACATACATGGGTATTTTGATAAACGAACATTTTTCTTCTCTACGCTTAGCGAAATATTTTCGTTCACATCAAAGGCAAATGTGCCGTTGAGAGCTGTCATAAATACGTTAAGCCTGTGCGCCATAAGTAGAGTGCCATTCAAGTCTCCGTTTATCTCTGTTTATATACAAACGCTAACCGGAGATTTTTAAAAATCTCCACTTTTGCCGGAGTTTTTTTGGAGCTTCGTTTATAGAAGGAAAACCTTCGTTTGTTTGTAAACGAAAGGCACAACCGAAGGGGAAGGTCTGCGTATATCAAAATACCCGGGTATGTATGAACACCGCCTTAGAGTGTGGGTTTTTGAACATTCTATAAAAAGAATGCATTCTATAACAATGCAAGATTCTAAAATTCCAAATTTTATTGAATGGCGCCCAGATTTCTATAGAACTTTCACTGCCCGAACATTTCCGTCACACCGGTGTGAGGTTACACTCTCAGATCTTAAGGTTGTTTGTTGTTTACAGGTTCGGGAGGTACTTCGAGACGCCCCTGTTGTGGCAAAGTATAATCATGATCGCCACCATGCTGGTCATGTTGAACCTCTGCACAGACGTACGAGTGGCGGCAGAGCTCAACACCAAACGCCGCTCTTTCACAGGTTAGTTAGCTCTGACATGTCACGTGCACACACGCCCTTTCACACGTCAGTTACCCACAGCATTGCATACGCACACACGCACACACCCTTTGTATCAATTACCCATGACATCACACACACACAGCGCACAAACACACAGCCCGACCTTTATATCTTTGTGGGGCTCTTCCTATTTTTGTGGGGCATTCCATTCATATTTACCCTAACAATAGCTTAAGAATGCTAAACTGTGCCCAAAGCAAAACAATCCCTAAACCTAACCTGTAAGTGAGGGAATGTTTTACACTTGAGTGGGTGGGTGTGCTCCAATAGCAGTGGCCTCACGAAGTAGGATTGGTGCAGTACACACACACACACACACACACACACACACACACACACACACACACACACACACACATATACACACACACACACACACACTCTTTCACAGGTCAGTTACCCCCGACAGAGATAGTAGGATTCTTCTTTTCTCTCGCCCGATATCTCTCGCCCGATGTCTGTCTGTCTGTCTGTCTGTCTGTCTGTCTGTCTGTCTCTGTCTCTGTCTCTGTCTCTGTCTCTGTCTCTGTCTCTGTCTCTGTCTCTCTATCTCTATCTCTATCTCTATCTCTATCTCTCTCTCTCTCTCACACACACACACACACACTCACACTCACACAGTGGCCTTTATTACTTTACTGCCCCACCATAGAAAGATTAGAGAATGCTGCTTGTGTGAACTCATCGAAGAAGTGTGAGTAAACACAACCTGGTGTGTGTGTGTGTGTGTGTGTGTGTGTGTGGTGTGTGTGTGTGTGTGTGTGTGTGTGTGTGTGTGTGTGTGTGTGTGTGTGTGTGTGTGTGTGTGTGTGTGTGTGTGTGTGTGTGTGTGTGTGTGTGTGTGTGTGTGGTGTGTTACTTTGTGCTGACACCATTTGACATCAGGAGATCCGAAACACACAAACAGGACCTCCTCCACCCCCCCCCCTCTCTCCCCCTGGGTGTGGAGAGGAGGAGGAAGAGAAAGGGAGAATATGAAAGTTGTAAAGTGTATTCCTCCAAAACGTTCCCATAGTCTCTCTAACCTGACAATGTAGGCCAGCTAACTGCTTGATACATAGGCAGCCATAGCTGCAAACCAAACCACCACCCTAGCAAACCACCCAAAGCAAACTACCTTAGTGCATGTTGGCTATTTACTAGAAGAGTCTGCATTCCCCAGATTGGCCCCTGTGCATTCACTGGTGTTCTGGACATTAAGAAAAATGTATTACTTACAATTTGTTTTTACAGTTTATATGAATTAACTAGTCATACCACCTTAACAACACCCTTAGGACCACATACCTGCAGAGACTGGGAGTGGTGCACCTAAACTACTCAGTCTCTTTGAACGTCTGATCCCTGCTTCAATGGCATGTCAATGTTTGCCAGGTTAAGAATAGCTAAGTCCACAAATTGATGGCATACATTATTCACCTACAGGTTAGGGTAGTAGAAGGATAACACTGTTGTGCAACATTATACCAGTAAAAGACAGTTAGTATCCAGTACAAATATGGTCAGTCGTTCAAGGTTTTTTTTCTTCTTTAAAACACGACTGGGCTTTGATCCCTGTAATCTTCTTCTGGAGAGAGGGGTCAGTGGCCGTATGGGCATGTCATGTAATTTAACTTTTTACAGGGGAGTGGATGGTAAAATGCTGAGGGTTTATGGATGAAATTCATGGCACGCAATCGTAAAATGACCTTGGAAGGAACCTTTTAAAAAAAAAAATCTTTCTCTCCCTCCCTCATATGACTTGAGAATGAGCTATTGTCAGAGCTCCCTAAACCACAGCATTTACACAGACATTTCACTACACTATGTTTAATTAATGTTTTTATCCAAATAGGCCAACAGTTACAGTCCCAGGAAAAAGTTTGTACACCCTTTGAAATGTCTTACCTTTCTGTCAAAAGTGGTCATAAAACATGGTCTGATCTTCCCGGAAATCACGAGAAGGAACAACCAGAGTCTGCTTTAACTAATTCAACCCAAACATTTACAAGTTTTCATATTTTCATTGGCCATAAGATGTAAACATTCACAGGACAGCAAGGCATAAGTAAGTACACCCTTGCATTAAGTAGGTTTTAACCTTAAGTTAGTCGCAATAACCTCAACCAGATGTTTCCTGTAGTTGCAGATCAGATTAACAAAACAATCTGGATGTATCTGGTCTCCCTCTTCTTTAGAAAACTGCCTCTCGTCAGCAAGGTTTGTGGGATGTCTGGAGTGCATAGCTTTCTTGACTTGATGCCATATAATCTCAATTGTTTTCTGTCAGGGCTTTGACTGGGCTATTCCAGAATGTGTATTTCATTATTATGAAGCCATTCTAAAGTCGATTTGCTTCTAAAGTATGGGTTGTTGTCACATTTCAGCACCCATCCTCTTGTGTGCTTCAACTGTGTGACAGACTACCTCACTTTTTTCTGTAAAATATCTCGATAAACTTCTGAGTTCATTGCTCCACTAATAATAGCAAACTGAAAAGGGCCTGAGGCAGCAAGGTAGCCGCATATAATGATGCTCCCGCCATAATACTGTATCGTGGTTCAGGAAAGCAGCATCGTGATATGCTCATTGAAAATGTTACCCTTCAGTCCAGAAAACAACCACATGATATGATGTGATTATGCTTCAAATCATCATCATTTTTATATTGAAAGGTTTTAAAATTATCAGTAGCTTCTAACATATTTTTCCTATAAATTATCATTGTTTTTATTTATATTTTTGTTCTATAATGTTGCTTAACGTGACGAAGCTAAAAACATGTGTAAAAAATGTCATTGATGCGATCGATTAGGTAATAACAGATGTCCTGGAATGTGCTGTAAGAATTGTAATCGAATCAGAAACCCAGATGGCAGTCTTCGTAAGTAATAGAAAGAGTAGAAGTCTGCCGCTCCGCTTTTTAGGTTTATTCGGGACATAAAACATTATGACCCAGCAGGGTCTTCACATGACAAATGTTGTATGTCCTGTATAAACCTTAAAAATGAAGCTGTAGTGTGCGGACTTCTACTCTTTAAATTGTCAGATAGGCCTTTGTCCTGCATCTAGCCTCAGCGAGGTGGGATTTGCATACTTCAGACTTTGGTAAAGGTCTTTGGAAATAACACTATGAAAATGCACAGTGCACACACACCTTCTTTCTCTGTCTCAGTCTCCCAACATGTGTACATGAAAAACGTGGGTTTTTTTTTGCTTTGTGGCAAATAATGTACATGGGGTCAAAGACCAACCTCTCTCTCTTCCTCTCCTCCCTCTCTATCCCCTGTTCCTGGTTTATTCTTATTTTTTATTCCTGGTTTATTTTCCTTTCGTCCTTCCCGTTTTTTGTTCTGTTGTCTGTAGCGTCAGACATTAAGGACGAGGAGATCTTGCTCCCCAAGAAGCTGTTTTTGGGTACGTACTGTCGCTGTTCTTTAACCTTCACAATCAGCGTCAAGGTCATTCCCACCCCGACCCCATCATCCACCCCCCTCCACTCCCCAACACCACCCCTTCTTACCATTGACCTAGTCGGCTCCTCTGGCCAAATGCTCCACCCGTGGTCGTGCGGTGCCAATCACTGCCAGTCATTAGGCATATTAATTAGCCACTACATACAGCGAGTGGAGCAACCGTGGGGGAAAACGATCAATTTCATGTGCGGGCCCAGAGATGCCGACTAGGTCTATTGAGGACCCTCATATTCACTTGCGCTTCCTCACCCTGCGCATGCATGGTATTGTGACGGCCGTATTCATGCAGTGCACGCTCATTCACTCCAGTCGCTCTTTCGCTCACACTCTAACTACCTTCAGCCGTCCTCCATGATTCACTTGTAATCAGTAGCCAATAGATAGATAGATGGACTCGTAATCAATAACCAACCAATCAGATGGAATCAGAATCTATCAGTGTGGATTTCGGGATGTCCGATTGGTTCATCTGATCTACCTGAGTGTTCTAAAACTCTTCACCGTTAT
This sequence comes from Engraulis encrasicolus, assembly GCF_034702125.1. Taxonomy (NCBI): domain Eukaryota; kingdom Metazoa; phylum Chordata; class Actinopteri; order Clupeiformes; family Engraulidae; genus Engraulis; species Engraulis encrasicolus. Next base: position 29,527,065 of record NC_085876.1, on the reverse strand, counting down.
GCATGTGGTGGCATGTGCATGATGATGGTGCATGCATGCTAGCTCTAGCAGATATCTAGCAATCGTAGTTTGAAGTTGATGTTGTTTAAAATGCTTGCTGGCAATTGTAACACTCACTGATTATATTAAGATTGTGTGTGTGTGTGTGTGTGTGTGTGTGTGTGTGTGTGTGTGTGTGTGTGTGTGTGTGTGTGTGTGTATGAGTGCGTGCGTGCGTGCGTGTGTGTGTGCGCGCGTGCGGGCGTGCATGTGTGTACGCATAAGTGTAAATCCATGAGCATGAAACACTAAGTCCAACTCAACAGCTTTAAATATTTATTTCTAATAATGAATTGCCTTACATTTGAATGGTTCACATATCAAAGCTTTATTATTATTATTAAGCATTTACACTGCTCACACATGGCTAATTAATACATAACACAGCAGATGCATGGTGCTTCAAGCTTAAGTCTTTGTGATGATGAAAACAAGTTAACCCACACAGTAAGGCTCTACTGATGTGACTTGTCTTGCATGCTGCAATCTTCAATAAAGTACCCCTCTAGCATTTTGGTTATTGGCCCAGCGAAATATAGCAAGAAGAAAGCCGCTGCCTAGAATATTTTAAATCTACGTATTTAAAATTCTAATAAACTATGTCACCTGCCGACTTCTAATACCCCGGTTGTCACAACTCTGAATTCCATGGCTCTGGTAGGCGGTCTCCACCATATTTCACTTGTGATATGCTCAGGTGTCCCTTATATTGGAGCTGCAGTGCTGCACAACAACACTAGATGGCAGTGGAGTTCTGAGGACGGGAGACACACAGGTGGCATTGTCAGGATTTGGCTACTTCACACGACACCACCTTTATGTTACTTTTATGCTGTGTATCTTTAGCAATCGTCAATGCTATGTGTCTTTGCGATCATTGACGCTGTGTGTCTTTGTTGTTTTTAGTGCTGTTGTTGCGTGTGTTTTTGTCCTTCTGTTTTGTGCAAACTTGTACTCCCAGCCGGCTTCCCAGCATGCACATACTCAAGTTCACTCACATTCAAGCACTCACGCACACACAAGCACAAGCACAATGGTTCACCCACGTCTGCACACACACACGCACACGCACACGCACACGCACACACACGCACACACGCACACACGCACACACACACACACACACACACACACACACACACACACACACACACACACACACACACACACACACACACACACACACACACACACACACACACACACACACTCAGTAGAGGTAGAGACATGTGGGTGGGGGATGGCAGTGTGTGTGTGTGTGTGTAATGGATTTATTCAAGTTGATGGTCCATTTTTCTCATTTGTCTTAGCTTTGCGAGTTTTTCAATTCACTTTTATCTTGTCTGCCATCTGTTTTAGTGTTTCACTGGATTTATTGGTGTGTGTGTGCGCGCGCTTACTTGTTTGTGTGATGTGATGTGTTGTGTTGCTCCCTCTGTGTGAAGTATGACTTGCATTCTCCCCAATCTGATAAAGTCTTAATCAGGTGATGCAGAAAGCTGCTGCCGCTAGTGCTGCACAGCTGGAGGCGAGGAAGGATGCGTCTCTGATAAGATAGGCTACTTCATTAGCTTGCTTGGCAGGAGCATAGCTCTCAAACAGTCATGTCAGCAGTCCCGGGTTCAGGTTCTGGAATAGCCATGTCGCATTTTCCCTTAAGCATAGGTGACTTTGCTGATGAGCTGATGTACCTGTTGTTGGTTATGAGGAGCCAACCTAGTCATGTGATTCATACACTCTAAAAACATTGTAAGCCAGTTAAACATAAAAAGGCAAGTTGATCTGTTGACTTAAGTTTGTAAGCTAACTCAACTCGGGGCTTAGCTGAGCACGAGGCTTTCTCACGTTGAGTTAATGTACAAACTTAATGCAGGAGGGCAACTTACTTTTTTGTGTTTAACTGGCTGGTGTTGTTATGAGGCGATGTTGTTATGATATGGGCAGTCTTGCATCCCAGAGGTTGCCGGTTCGACTCCCGACCTGCCAGGTTGGTGGGGGGAGTAATCAATCAGTGCTCTCCCCCATCCTCCTCCATGACTGAGGTACCCTGAGCATGGTACCGTCCCACCGCACTGCTCCCAATGGGGCGCCACTGAGGGCTGCCCCCTTGCACGGGTGAGGCATAAATGCAATTTCGTAGTGTGCAGTGTTCACTTGTGTGCTGTGGAGTGCTGTGTCACAATGACAATGGGAGTTGGAGTTTCCCAATGGGCTTTCACTTTCACTTTCAGGCGCCGCTCCAATCATGTGATCCATAGTTGCCAGGTGACTTGGCTGATGAGCTGATGTGCCTGTTGTTTGTGTTGAGGGGCTGTTAGTCATGTGATCCACAGCTGCTGTTATGAGGGGCATGGTTGCATTTTTGTGGTTTATGGGACATTAAAACAACTGAGCTGTGTCTAAGTCGCCACGGTAAGGGGCAGGTTCACTGAGCCGTGATGTCTAGTGTGCCAAGTCTTTCTTTCTTTCTTTCTTTCTTTCTTTCTTTCTTTCTTTCTTTCTTTCTTTCTTTCTTTCTTTCTTTCTTTCTTTCTTTCTTTCTTTCTTTCTTTCTTTCTTTCTTTCTTTCTTTCTTTCTTTCTTTCTTTCTTTCTTTCTTTCTTTCTGTTTGTTTCTCTGCCTGTCTATCTGCCTGTCAGTCAACTTCAACTCAAAACCAACTTTGATATGCAAATATAAAAAGTCTGGGGCAGGTCCGCCTAGGCAAAGCTACTCTATACCAGGCCAGAGCCCTCTATATGGAGAGAGCTCCGCTACTCCCATTGACTCTTATCTTCCATTTTTTCTACACAAATGGCAGCCCAGGGTTGCTCACACTGCTCTGTCAGTGCCAGGAAGTGGCTTCCACAGCAGGGTGCATAGCCTGCATCCCAAAATAGGTCTTCTTTCTTAGATTTACGTAATGTCAGTGAATTTTAATGAATTAATTATAAATAAGCCAATCGCTAGTGGATATATTTGTTGGTAATTACCCAGAAATGAGGTTTGTTTCAGCTTATGTAGTGGTTTATTGTTAGTCTACGAAGAGAAAGCCGCTTCCAGGCGGAACTGTTTTTTTTGTTTGTTTTTTTTTGGTTTTTTTAGCCTTTTTTTTGGTCTTTATTATTACAGGACAGTGTGAGAGCAGACAGGAAACGATCGGAAGAGAGAGATAGGGCAGGACCGGGAAATGACCCCGGCCGGATTCGAACCGGAGTCCCCTTGGGCAATATTAGCCCAAATGTGGGGTGCTTAGCGCGCTGCGCCACAGTGCCCCCCTCAGGTGGAACTGTTTCAATCTACATTTGAAACAAGCGGCAAGTCTACTTCCAGTATCCAGGTTTTCACGGTCCTCCTGTAGAGGGCTCTGGACCAGGCCATTAGACAAAAAACAGTGTCTTCTGCCACTTGGGTGCATGCTGATCTGGCTTGACTCATCCTTGAAGACTAATAAGAGGAGAGATTACAATATCAAAGTAAAGATATCAAATATCAAAGGGGAGCGCAGAGTAGTGATGATTTTATTTTTGTGTTGCCTTGAAAAGTGCATTATTTAGTTAGCCGTTCAAGGGAATTAAACCACAATGCTTTGTATCTGTTATGCTTCAGTAGAACACTAGTTGAAGTTTGCGTGTGAGGGGATTTTCTCGTGTGTTTTGTGCATCAAGGTATTACCCTAGCCAGTGATCAGGCTTGGCAGCCTGTACATGCATGCATTCAAAGAAACTTTAACTTCAAAATAGTCAAACTTTGTAAGCTTAATGATAAATCTTACACATAACACAAACACAAAGTGCCATTGCACTTTTAATTTGCTAGCCTTTTATGTGCTCTTAATGAAAGGCTGTAATACGACTGAAAGAAAGAAATCAATTCCAACCAAATGTCATAGCAGAGGAGTTTTGATTGCCCCATGGAGGACATTTGCAGTGTATAATTGAATTGCTGAAGCAATAGTAGCCAAGTACTTTTTCAATACAGGAACAATTCAGTACAACATGTATTTACAGTGCCCTCCATAATTATTGGCACCCCTGGTTGAGATGTGTTAAAAGCCTTAAAATAATTTCAGTGTTTATTGCAGAAGAATACTGTCACACTGAAAATTGTAGGAAAATGTAGCCTTCAACTCAAATGAATTGTAAGAAAATAAAAAAATCCCTGACTGAAAAATAATTATTTTTCATTAAATCACCTGTTCCACAATTATTGGCACCCTTAACAATTCCCAGGAAATAAATATAATTGAAGCATTTCTGTCATTTCTACAGTAGTTTACAAAGTTTACCAGAGTATGTAGGAACATTTAATTAGTAATTCATCACTTCCTATTTCCCTGGGGTATAAATATGACGTGACACCGAGGCCATTTCTCTTATCCACTCTTAAACATGGGAAAGACAAAGGAACACAGCATACAAGTGAGGCAGATGTGCGTCGACCTTCACAGGTCAGGCAGAGGCTACAAGAAGATTGCCACTCAACTGCAGCTGCCCATATCCACTGTGAGAGGAATAATTAAGAAGTTCAAAACAACTGGAACAGTGGTAAACAAGCCTGGACGAGGACCCAAGTTTATTTTGCCACCACGCACAGTGAGGAGGATGGTAAGAGAAATCAAAAGATCTCCAAAGCTCACTGTTACAGAATTACAACAAATGGTAGCATCCTGGGGTCACAAAGTCTCCAAATCAACCATCAGGCGCTGTCTACACGCCAACAAGCTGTTTGGGAGGCATGCACGGAGAAAACCTTTCCTCACTCACAATCATAAACGCAAGCGTCTGGAGTTCGCCAAGCGGTATTGGGGCTTCAACTGGGACCGTGTGCTTTGGTCAGATGAGACCAAGATTGAGCTTTTTGGCAACAAACACTCTAAGTGGGTCTGGCGTACCACGAAAGATGCGCATGCTGAAAAGCACCTCATACCCACTGTGAAGTATGGGGGTGGGTCAGTGATGCTGTGGGGCTGTTTCGCTTCCAAAGGCCCTGGGAACCTTGTTAGGGTGCATGGCATCATGAATGCTTTGAAATACCAGGACATTTTAAATCCAAATCTGTTGCCCTCTGCCCGAAAGCTGAAGCTGGGTCGTCACTGGGTCTTTCAGTAAGACAATGACCCTAAACATATGGCCAAATCTACACAGAAATGGTTCACCAGACACAAAATCAAGCTCCTCCCATGGCCATCTCAGTCCCCTGACCTCAACCCCATTGAGAACCTGTGGGGTGAGCTGAAGAGGAGAGTACAGAGGAGAGGACCCATTTCTCTGGATGATTTAGAGAGATTCTGCAAAGAGGAATGGCTGAAGATCCCTCTTTCTGTCTTTTCCCATCTTGTGAAACATTATAGGAGAAGATTAGGTGCTGTTTTGTTGGCAAAAGGGGGTTGTACAAAATATTAACACCAGGGGTGCTAATAATTGTGACACACATTATTTGATGTCAAATAATTATTTCTTTATGTGGGATTTTTTCCCCACTGAATAAATGCACTTGTATTGAAGGTTGGATTTTTCTCTTTTTTTCCATTAAGGTCCCATATTATTTAGAAAAAAAATAAAATAATTGGAAGCTAAAAAACACATCTCAACCAGGGGTGCCAATAATTATGGAGGGCACTGTATATAGCGTAATATCACAACAATTGTTGACTCAAAGTGCTTTCCGAACACACACATACAGATACACATTCCCACATTCACAAACCAGCTCTGGAGGCTGCCGTAGGGTGCCAATTGTCCGGGGTTCATGTGAGAAAATGCGCACACACACATACTCGCACAACCATAATAATGGTCCTAAAAAGATTATTCTGGAAGCCACTGTAACATAGTCTAATTTCATCGCATCAAGACCTAGCCTACCGTACTAGCGCAGGAAGACTGTGTGTGTAGTGCTACTTATTTTTCAGCCTTAATATAATGTTTGCAAAAATGGTTGATAAGTGATTAATAAATGATGACAGTCATAGCCGGGAGACTTGCTCAAGGGCACCTCAGCCACGGCGTTGCCTAGTGTTTCACAGGGGGAATGTACTATCTTCCTTAACAAGTTTATAATGGGGCATTTAAAGTCATCAGAGAAAGGGAGAGAGGCTCTTTGGAATCTACTCTGCCACCCCCTTTGCTACCCCATTATAAACTTGTTAAGGAAGATAGTACATTCCCCCTGTGAAACACTAGGCAACCGTGGCCTAATTGTTAAGGAGATGAGTTTAAAATCAGAGGGTTGCAGGTCCGAATCCCTACCTCACTCCGTTGCTGAGGTGCGCTTGAGCAAGGCACCAAATCTCTCTCACACACACACACCCAGCAGGCATCTAACCCCACACTGCTGCAGGGACTGTAACCAATACCCTGTACTTAAAGTCGCTTTGGATAAAAGCATCAGCTAAGTGTTATGTAATGTAACTAGGGAATGAATGCACAGTAGCAACTACAACATTTTTAATGTGAAGACAGGATCTGTTATGTACAAAATTCCCCAATGCTAGCATAATCCCCCTTTCTTTCTCTTCTCTCTTTCTCTCTCTCTCTTTCTCTTTCTCTTTCTCTCTCTCTCTCTCTCTCTCTCTCTCTCTCTCTCTCTCTCTCTCTCTCTCTCTCTCTCTCTCTCTCTCTCTCTCCATGCTCCTTCTGGAGTAGAATGGGATTAAGTGCAGATGTGGTGGCCTAGTTTTAAATGAGGCATTGGTGGGATTTGTGATGGAGACGTTTAGCGGAGTGGAATAGGCGAGATGGAGAGAGACTGAGAGGAGAGGAGAGGCTCCTGCCTAAGGAGAAGAGAAGAGAAGAGAAGAGAGGATAGGGGGGGTTGAGGAAAGGAGAGTTACTGAGGAGAGGAGGAAGCGAGATGGATAGAGACACACACAAGGATGGGAGAAAAGAGGGTAGGAGAGGAGAGGAGAGGAGAGGAGAGGAGAGGAGAGGAGAGGAGAGGCTCCTGCCCAAGGAGAAGCTTGGAGAGGTGGAGGAGAGGAGAGGAGAGGAGAGGGGAGGAGAGGGATATGTGTGTATCTGAGAGGAGAGCGCAAGGGCGCCCTCTACCTGTCAATGAGAGACTCACTACAGCAGAGGAGGCCTGCGGGCACAGCTGTGTGTGTGTGGTGTGTGGTGTGTCCTAGAGCAGTGTTTCACAACCTTTTTTGTCCTGTGTACCCCCTAATCCATTTGGTCATGCCAGCCATGCATACCCTCATCACTCATCCTCTACCGCTACATCTTTTCCTCTATCCGAACGTGACTATACTCAATATATTTGCCCACTCAACACTCCGCTGGCAGGAATTGAGAGAGAGAGACAGGGGCAATCACACCAAAGCCACAAACATCTTAGTGTCACCCCCTACTCACAACCACTCACGTCAGCATGCATACACACATGTGCACACACCAACATGCAGAAGATTGTAGATACACTTTAAAAAAATCTTGTGACTCCTTCAGATTAAGGTTAGATCACATTGTGATGCCTGTTGCCAGGTGATATCAGAATCAAACAGTGTAGCTCAGACGGCAAGACAGTCAGTCGTGGCCAAAGCTCTCTCATAGCCTCACCATGACTGCAGCATATCTCACAGACAGACAGACAGACAGGCCATGGAAGCCAATGCTCTGTGAACAGACAGACAGACCGTGGTGGTCAATTCTCTGTGTCAACAGACAGACAGACAGGCAGACTCTCTCGTGCACTCCCCAGCAATGTATCTAACAGACAGACAGACAGACAGACAGACAGGCAAACAGACACAGTCAATCAGAGCCAAAGCTCTTGTAGACTCCCCAAGCAGTGTATTTCACAGTCAGACAGACAGACAGACCGTGATGGCTGATGTGCTCTGTGTGTGACTCCCCTGCCAGTTCACTTATCCACCAGTGGAGCTGTACAGGGCAGGAGGGGGCGCACGCGAGCGAGCGTGTGATTCTGGGTTCACCACCCATTGCCACTGCGTGTGTCGACAGTGGGCACCCCCCCCCACTCACCCCCCCAGGGTCTGGCTCTTATCAGTAATGACCAGACACAGTAGCCCAGTTAGTGACCGCACGCACGCATGCACACACACACAGCAGCCCAGTTGCTGACATCACTTCTCTCTTGACTACGCCTCTGGGTTCCGCCATGGTGCCACCCTAATCCCAGCCCACAGTGTGTGTGCGTGCATGCGTGTATAACACATGCATGTATAGCACATGCGTGTATAGCACATGCGTGTGTACGTGTGTGTGTGTGTGTTTGTGTGTATATGTAGTGTATGGTGCCACCCTAATCTCAGCCCACAGTTTGTGTGGGTGTGGGTGTGGGTGTGTGTGTGTGTGTGTGTGTGTGTGTGTGTGGGTGTGGGTGTGGGTGTGGGTGTGGGTGTGCATGTATGTGCATTAGGTGTTAAGAATGTGTCTTTTGACATATACTGTACATAGCCCATAGTCAATCATGTCAGTTGTATCTATTCAAACAGTCATCGCCTTTACACCCCTCCCCGCTCTCGGATTGGAGCTAGAGCATGACATTTTTCGGGATTTCCTGTGGGAATCAAAATTTTAAAGATGAACAGGAATGGGCAGCAGCGGGAATAAAGAAGAATTGGAGCGGGCAGGAGCAGAAATAAAAATTAACGAAAATGAATGATTTTGAGTGGGAGTGGGTGGGATTGGGAGACATTCTTTTTTTTTTCAAGGTTTTTTTTGGGGTCTTTTTCGACTTCATTTGATAGGACAGTGTGAGAGGTGGACAGAAGTGGATTGGTAGAGAGATGGGGAGGGATCAGCAAAGGACCCGGGCCGGGAATCAAACCCGGGTCAGCCGCATGGCAGGCGACTGCCTTACCAGTTGGACATTAGAATCCATGCTGTCTTTCAAATCGGAACGATTGTGCAAAGCAGCATGGGATTTTCCAGGCTAGTAGTGCAGTGTGCAGCATAGAAAACACCGTAGTGCAGATTGCAATGCAGAAAATGCTGTAGTGCAGTGCAACATACACAGTAGGAAATGCTGCACTGCAGTGTGCTATGCTGTGTTGTGTGCTCTGCCAATACCAGCCCTGTCTATTGTGCCAAATGAGGCTGAATGAAGGCCTAGGAAATGCATTCATTTTCGTCTGTATTTTGATATAGCCCCTGCCTTTTAGTTTTCTCATTTCATTATAGCCCCAGCCTTTTGTCAGTTGCCTTTATTTGATCGGAGAGCACAAATGTGCATGTTTTTTTATGACTACTATGATTTGCTTTCCTGAAATGCGCTTTGTTTTTAAAGAGCTGTTCGAGCCTGGAGCTGAAAGTGTGTGAAGACTCTTATGTAAAGTGAACAACCCAGAACCATCCTCTCCTGGAGTTCCCTTTTGATGTTGCTGCTGTGTTTGTGTGTGTGGGTGTGAAAGGTGTTGCGCACACACACACACACACACACACACACACACACACACACACACACACACACACACACACACACACACACACACACACACACACACACACACACACACACACACACACACACACACACACACACACACACACACTTGCGCTGTTCCTCTCTCTGTCTTTCTCCCTCTCTCTTTCTCCCTCCCTCGCAGTCTTATGTTAAACTCCAATAACGTGAGGAACAAAAGCTGTAAATGAGCAGTCAGAAATGCCGGGTGAAATGCTGTCATCTCTACTTTCAGTTTCACATTGTCATGAATGTCACTAAGGGTCATTATTACGGTAGCTCTGCACTCAGTGTAGTTTAATAGAGAGTCAGAGCTAAAGTGGGATTCAGCTTGCCATTTACAATAGCTACCATGTCATACAATGTTACACTGCCATTACAATAGCTACCATATAGCATATGCAACTACTGCACATGGCATAATCCAAAGCGTTAAGATAACAAGCCGTCTTGAACTGTCTATCGCGTGTGTAAACGACGACTTTGCATTTTAACTCGTGCTCTGCAATGCCCTATGACGGGTTAGGATTAGGGGTGGTTTTGGTGAGGGCACAATTGCGCCATTGTCCCTGCTAGTTTCAATGTTTTTGGCAAAAGTAAAGCGGCACAAACATTGCTTTACTGACAGGTTAGGTATGGTTTTGATCATGATTTTGCGTTTAGCAACAGAAATTTGCTGCAGGCAACAGAAATTCCATGCGGCAGCGGGAAAACTAGCTTGGCTTGCGTGAGCCTGGTCACGTGACAAAACGGCCTTTCTGCAGCGTTGTAGAGCACGACTTAACATGCAAAGTCTGTGCACCACAATGCGGAATCAGGGCTGATAGTATTCAGGCTCCATGCCTGATTTCAGGCTTGACAGAGTTTGCAAAAATAAAAACATAATATAATATAAACATAATAATTAGCCATTAGGTTATTCTTATCTCAGAAAGTGTTACTGGTTCAGGGTTTTCTTCTACTATCAGGCTTGAATAATGGTCATACACAGGCTATTAATTGGTTGAATAATGTGTCAAAATAGGCCTAAGTTACGTCACTATACAGTATCTTGTCGTCGTCGTTAGAGCAGGGAAAAAGGTTCAGGCTCAGGATTTTTTTTTCACTATCACCCCTGCGGAATGCTTGCCTGGTTAACACCAGACCTAATCACAAGTGAGATTAGGTCTGGGGAGTTGCCTATTGTAATTCCATATGGGGCCGGAATACTTGGTTATTATGACACACTGCCCTGCTCTCTGATTGGGCAGAGAAATGAGTCATCCTCGCCATACTGTCTTTCAGATCGAAACGATTGTGTAGAACTAAAGGCAGTATGGGAGTTCCCAGGCTAGCGGAATGCACCAGCGTGAAATAATTACGCCTTGGCATGATGCCAGCCTGTTATATGAAGTTACGCTGCCATTGCAATAACTACGATATGGCATATATTTCAAAATTTTTTAGGGGCTTTTATGCCTTTATTTGACAGGACAGTTGAAGATGGTGACAGGAAGCGAATGGGACAGAGACAGGGGAGGATCGGGAAATGACCCCGGCCGGACTCGAACCGGGGTCCCTTGGGGTGGGCATGCAAGCCCAAATATGGCATATATGACGTTATTCTGCCATTACAACGGGTACCGATATGCCATAGCCTATAACATTTTTTCTCCAGCATCTCTTACTGTTGCTGTTACTGCCACCTGTTCACCAGTGAAGCAGTAAGATTTGTTGTGTAAGCCCTTTTCACAGCAGAAGTGGAAATTGCATTCTGGGTAATGGGATATAAACACTGTGTCTGCTTTTTTACAGTCACTGAAGGAAAATAAATATGGTTTCCGCGTTAAGGTAATTATGAGAGAGAGAGAGAGAGAGGGAGGGAGAGAGAGAGGAAGGGGGCAGGGGGCAGGCGGCAGGCAGAGAGACCGCAAGAGAGGTGTGGTGGTGCAGGCAGAGAGAGGGGCGGGGGGGATCGTGAAAATGTATTCTGGTTGAGCCTTGTCAGTTCCTTTTCGTCTTAGCGTGATTGAATTGGCCCCCGTGGATTCCACATCTCCATACCCACACTAATGTGATTTTGGTGAATTGGGGAAATGTGGCACATCCACTGTGCACATCACATCCTCCTGTTTGTCCGAGAATCTATATCTCCGTTTTTTTCTTTCTCTCAATCCCCTGTCTTTTCTCTCTATGTCTGTCTCTGTCTGTCTCTCACTCTCTCTCTCACACTTTCTCTCTCTCTCTGTTACTCTGTCTTTCTTGCTGTGGTACAGTTTGTGTGCGTGCGTGCGTGCGTGCGTGCGTGCGTGCGTGCGTGCGTGTGTGTGTGTGCGTGCGTGCGTGCGTGCGTGCGTGCGTGCGTGCGTGTGTGTGTGTGTGTACAATATGCCGATGGTGGTTTTGCTTTTTGTGATTTCTGTCCGCTGTTGCGGCAGATTAGTGTTTGGATTTCTCTCATGAGCTCAATGAGGCTGCAAGAGAAAAGGCAACACGCGTTTGGAGCAGTGAAATGATCCCACACACACAGACACAGACACACACACACACACAGACACACACACACACTGGAAATGATCCCTCAAACTGCATTTCAAACTTATTTCATGCCAGAGCAATTCTGAGAGCTTGTTCTCCCTCAAAAGCACACACACGCACACGCACACACACACACGCACACAGACAGTCACTCTCTTTCTCACACACACACACACACACTTTTCTCTCTCTTATGCTGAATCGGCAGTTCGCCCCCAACCTCCTCTGTAAACAGTCTGGCCTCATTGTCAAGCAGTCGGCAGAATGGAACCCCAATGAAAAGGCACTGGCTCATTAAAACCTATCTTTAGGCCGGTCCTCTGGGCTTTGTCTGGTGTGTGTATGTTGATGGACTTTTAAAGGTAGATGTCCTACCCTACACTAAATGATTGGCCAGAGAGCCAGCGCTAACTGTAGGGACAGATAGCAGTCGTTGAAGGTGCGGAAAGCGGCGGGAGTGACTTTGTCTTTTTACGGAAGACCAAGCGTCAAACAGAAGCATCAAAAGCTGCAAAATGCGTTTCTAGCGCCGAGGGCATCAAAAGCGTTACAACAGAAGTTTAGCTTTAGCCAAAAAAATAAGTAAAGAGCTCGGCGGCAGCAGGTTGAATCGTTTGCCGCGTTTATCGCCCCTGATCTGTGCTTTTCATGCCGGACTCTTCTTTCAACTTACGCTCTTTAGCGCTCCTCTTTAACTCTTTAGCTCTCCTTTTTAACTCTTTAGCTCTCATTTTTAACTCTTTAGCTCTCCTCTTTAGCTCTTTAGCTCTCCTCTTTAGCTCTTTAGCTCTCCTCTTTCAAAGCCTGATGTCTGTCCTTACGGTAAGACTCCTGCTGATGCTCACCTCTGACTGTGTCCAGTTACCTCTTCTCCCCTTTGTGGTCCGATTTGTGATTGTAGACCGGGTTATTGTAGACCAAGAAAGGCTACCAAATGAAAAGTTGATCAACCACTGACTGAAATGGGTTTTTTGGGTTTTTTTTAAGGTTGAAAACGATGCACCAATTATAGTTTATGTAGGTTTGATTTGGGTCCTGGCGCTTTGATGTTCTCTGTGTGCCTTGCCTTATGATACCATGGCCAGCTACAGTGAGCGTCAGGCTTAGGGGAGGAGGAAGCCCCCACCCCCTCGCACAGGCTTTATTGCAGAGCCAGCTCTATACCTGCAACTGCTCTGTCGAGATGGGCTAATTCTCTCCTCACACAGCACTAGACCTGCACCTGTTCTATCCAGATGGGTTACTTCTCTCCTCACACAGCTCTAGACCATCAGCTGTTCAGTCAATACAGGCTACTTCTGTCTTCACAAAGGGCTAGTTGGACCAGTGTTGATGGGCTACTACTGTACGTCCAGATGAGCTACCAAGAGGTTGGTAATATGTAGTCCACCACTCGTCTTAAACAGTAGGGGACGGTACTACGATGCGTTCCTTCTAATGGCCTGGTAGCTCAACTTGATGAGTAGCTCATATCGACGTGACAACAGCACCACGGGCCCTCTCTTGGCTTACGGGCAACCCTAGATCAGCCCCCTCTCTATACAACCCTTAATATCCCTCTCCTCTCCCTCTTCTATTCTCTTTCTCCTCTCCTTTTCCTCTTCTCTTCTCTCTTCTTCCTCTCCTCTCCCTCTTCTATTCTCTTTCTCCTCTCCTTTTCCTCTTCTCTTCTCTCTTCTTCCTCTCCTCTCCCTCTTCTATTCTCTTTCTCCTCTCCTTTTCCTCTTCTCTTCTCTCTTCTTCCTCTTCCTCTCCTCTTCTTCTTCCTCTCCTCTCCTCTCCTCTTCTTCCTCTTCCTCTTCCTCCCCTCTCCTCTCCTCTTCCTCTCCTCTCCTCTCCTCTGTTCAGCACTGCTGGTAATTGGTTGAGTGGATTATTGTTCTATTCAACCCCCTCTGCTCGTCCTTCCTCTGTGTGCGCGTGTGTATGCGTGTCCGTGCGCGTGTGTGTACTGTGTATGTGTGCGTGTGTCCGTGCGTGTGTTTGCGTGCGTGTGCGTGCGTGTGCGTGTGCGTGTGCGTTTTGCTGGGAGCTTCCTCAGCCATCGGCAGCCTTTGTGAGGTGCAGGTGAACAGGGCACCCAGATATAATTAAGACACATCTGAACCATCCTCTCCAAGCCCCATCCTCTCTAACCCCCTCCGCCCCTTGTTCTCTTCTACCCCCCCACCCCCATCCAAGCCAAATATCTCTCATCTGAATTTACCCTTAGGTTGAATAACTCAACAAAAACAGAAATGCTAAGTTGACCTTATTGAAATGCACCAGAATCTCTTTTGTTATTTTTTCGTTCTCCTAGACAGAGTAATTGGCAGAGTGGATTACTGTTTGAGGTGGCGACCCTCCACACTTTCACTCCGTATTGCCTGTTTCATCTTCTTGCCCTGTAACCTGTGGTACACACTTCGCTACTGCCTCTGATCTTCCTAATCCTTCAGACAGGGGGCCGTCTTGCTTCTTACTTTCTTGCTGACCTGCCCTGAGCCACACAGGTTTCCTTTCAACAGGAAAGACCCAATTATCGGGGCTATCTTGGTTATTGCGAACCTAAAGCTAGACGAGCGTTCGTCTGGCGTAGTTAGTTACCTTGTAAATCTGTTTCTCAGAGGGAGAGCTTAACCCGCTGGTTACATCCCATTGGTCCGACGGCCCATTAGTCCGACATCCCATTAGTCCGACCACACATGTGGTTAAAACTATGCCCTAACCTAAATAATTCATAACCCTAACCGTCAGCAAAGGCATGTTTTTGTCCGAAAAGTCGTGCCCATGTGTAGCCTAACCTACTCTAGTACTGTAGCTGTGTGATGCTCCCGCATGGTTTATTGTCTGTCGGACTAATGGGCTGTCCATTCACACCCACCCGATTTCCGCCGACCCGCCCCCCACACTGATGACGTTGAGCTAGATGTTCTAGAGCTACCTTAGGACCAATGGGCAGACCCCTAACCCGCTAGCCTTGTTAATATGGCCTTGCTAACACGGCTTCAACTTGACTGTTTAGTACCTTGAACACACCACTTGGATTATGTTTGAATTAAAATTTGTTCCCAGTGACATATCAGAATCTTTGCCACTCCTTGAAGGACTTTCGGAAACTCAATTGGACCAATTTCTGGTTAAAGAAAAGGAAATAAGTCCCTATATGCAGCCGTTTGGTTCCCAGTTGCAGGTATTGTAGCATCTCATTGAAGGGGCTGCAGGTAGGATTAAAAGTTTAATTAATCACTGTCCCAAGTCAGCCGATGGTTATGCAAATCTTAAAGTGATACTGTCTCATTTTTGGAATTAAGCTTATTTTACACCTCCCCTTGAGTTAAATAATAGGCTTTTACCGTTCTCCTGTACTTCCAACTGTTTTCTAGTTATGGCAGTGCACATTTCACCTCCAAGCTAACAGTTAACATAGAGTCCTATGAGACCAGTTAGCCGCGAGCTGGTTTCATAGGGCTCAATGTTAACTGCTAGCATATAGGTCAAATTTGCACTGCCATACCCAGAGAACGGTTGAAAGTACAGGAGAACGGTAAAAGCCTATTATTTAACTCAAGGGGAGGTGTAAAATAAGCTTATTTAAATAAATAAGACAGTATCACTTTAAGTAAGTCAACGATGACTCTGGCGACCACTCCACGGTCCGCTGTCAGAAAATCCCAAATGCAACTTTTTGACAGAGCGGTCCGAAGGAGTGTCGTGGGAAACACTTTTCATACGAAAAATCGCTTTACATACCTTATTCAGATTTGTATCAACTGCTGGCATTTTGTGATGAAAAATATTCTCAGAGCGAGTTTATTTGAACAGCATTTTTTCATTACGGTGTAGATTTTGAAACAGGCATGTCATGGGCACCGCCCAAACTACGTCATCCTACCTTGTGCCCCTTTAAAAATGTCAGATGTCTGATGAAGGGCATGCTGCCCGAAACGTCACATTAAAAAAGAGCAACGGGAGCTTGGTGTCGCAGACTTTTCTTTCAGTTTTTCATCCTTTAAAAATGTCAGACAAGTGTTTCCCCAATCTTACAAAGCTGAGCGGAAATACAGGAGGGTCTGGCGAGAGTCAGGCTATGGTCGTGGAGCTTTCAAAGAAATAAATGTGGCACCTGTTCAAAGTGTATTTCGTCTCCATCTGCTGTTATAGTGTATTGTTTCCACCTTAGTAGACTTTTTTTTACTGCAGCCACTTTCTGGTATCACAACATATAGTAGTAAATAACTTTCACTGTTGCAGAATGTTTCTTTTTTTCTTTTTTTAAAGATTTGTATGGCTTTTTGGGCCTTTATTTTGTTATAGGACAGTGTGAGAGAAGTGAACGGGAGCGAGAGACGGAGAAGGATCGGCAAATGTCCAGGGTCGGAATCGAACCCGGGTCCCCAGCGTAGCAACCCAGTGCCCTACCGTTAGAGCCACAGTTGGGCCGGTGCAGCATATTTCAAAGCAGAACAGTGCAATTAAATGGTTCCCAAACTAGGGTTGCGAAACTATTCTTAGGTGCAAAAGGGGGTCCTAGCAGAAAAGGTTTAGGAACCACTGGTATACTTAGACCCTATCTCTGCTGTCTGTCTCATATTGGCTCCATCTCATTGTAGACTTTGACTGCCTTTCACAACGTCATAGTCTCATCCCATCTCGTCTCATCTCATGATCTTGACTGGACCCACTTCCGGACGCTTCGTGGACTACAATACGACACGACACAACACATAGCAATAAATAACATTTAAGTTAAGTCTTAGCTAAAAGTAAGATAAACTGATAAGTTAAGTCAATTGAAGTAAGATCGGGCATCAGAGGTAGAGGCAGTGTGTGCCTTTCACAATTTCATAGTATCATAGTCTCATCTCGTCTCGTCCTCATCTCACCTCAGATTTCGACTGGAGCCATTTCTGGTCGTGGAGTCGCTTCGTGGACTACGTCCAGTGCGTGGTGGCCTTCACGGCGGTGGCGGCATACGTCACCTACCTCCTGCTAGAGTCGGACGTCTTTGTGGAGACGCTGGGATTCCTGGCCGTCTTCACCGAGGCCATGCTGGGCACGCCACAGCTCTACTGCAACTACCAGAACAAGTCTACTGAGGGCATGAGGTGAGGCATGCAGGCACACGCACGCACGCACGCACGCACGCACGCACGCACGCACGCACGCACACACACACACACACACACACATGCACACACATGCACACAGGCCATGCCTATAGGCATGAGGTGAGATATTACACACACAAACACACACACATACAGCGCCCATATACACATACAGTAAGTGAACATTTTACACCAGAAACGATCTGTGTGTGTACACCAGAAAGCTACTGAGTAGCCGAGGT
Organism: Engraulis encrasicolus; assembly: GCF_034702125.1. NCBI lineage: Eukaryota > Metazoa > Chordata > Actinopteri > Clupeiformes > Engraulidae > Engraulis > Engraulis encrasicolus. The sequence continues at coordinate 29,509,772 of NC_085876.1, read as the reverse complement.
TATGTAAGAAGTTTCGTTTCGGGCCACCCTGGCCCTTCCTCAGACATTTCATTATTTTATGAACTTTACGTTTTTTGAACCTGCACCCGAAAGCATCTGGATGTGCGTGAGATTGGACTTTGATAAGTTATGTAAGAAGTTTCGCCATGAATTTTCCTGTATACGCTCTGGACTTGACATAAACATGTTAGATTTAGCTAATCACATAGCGGCTCTGGCTTGTCAGCCTGGGAGATTTGAACACTCCAATTGTTTTTTGCCGAACCGTGTCATAGCTTGTTTCCATCATTTTAGTTGACTTTTAATCACTGAAATTTGCTCTGTTCACCCAGGTCGCTTTGCTCCTGGTGTATTCGCTTTGGTTGCTTTATTGGCCGACCTTTTATAGAGAAATAATGATTTCCGTTGCTTCGGTAGCGTAGCGGTAGCGCTTTTGGTACGCACGACACGTCTAGGCTTACATACAGTGTGCTACTTCTAACGTCTTATTTCCTCCCCTCTGCACTATATTCGGACTGTATGGAACATTTATATGACAGTGAGTACTGACTGTTTGGTGAACCCCCTGCACCTCTGCTGTAGTGAGAGTGGACATATCAGGCTTACGCGTAGTGTGCTAGTTATCATCTCTTATTCACTCCATTTGAGCTCTAAGGAATATTTCTTTGATGTAGAGTACAGTGCTGTAATAGCATTGCAAACCCCCTGCCTGCACCCCTTAAATCCCCTGCACTCATGCTGTAGAGAGCGTGTGGGTGGACACCCCCCCCCAACACAAACACACACACACACACACACACACATACACACACACACACACACACACACACACACACACACACACACACACACACACACACACACACACACACACACACACACACACACACACACACACACACACACACAACAGTGTGTATTGCCAAGGAAATGAAGATCATAAACGCCACCATTGCTGTAGTTATGCCTTTGTAATGGCTCTATTTACTGGCGTGTTGTGTGCGTGCGTGCGTGCGTGCGTGCGTGCGTGCATGTTTTTACTGCAGTGTGCTTTATTGGCTATCAGGGGGTGTTTAATGTGTGCGTGTGTGTCTGTGTGTGTGTGTGTGTATGTGTGTGTGTGTGTGTGTGTATGGGGGGGGGGGTGTCGCTGCACACATTCAGTCATTACATTTGTCACTAGGAGCTGGCTAGCTTTACACCTAATGTATTGCTGTATGGTCAAGCAGGGTTAGACCGGGATCAAGGAAAGGCATGTTACAGGGGACCTTAGTGACACACACACACACACACACACACGCACACACGCGCGCACACACACACACACACACACACACACACACAGAGACAGAGAGCTACGCTGTGCCAAGGAGATCCATGTTAAGTGCACCTCAGTTGCCTTCTCGTTTAATTACATTTTCCATCGACACCGTGAGACACTGTCCATCCACGAAGTGACTCTGTGCATAGGGTAGGAAAGTAATTCTACTGCGCTACCCTACTGGTAAGATCCAGGTTGCATACAAATACTCAAAAAGACTTCTCAAAAAGACTTCTCAGCCGACCGACATGGTGTCTTTGGGGGGTGCTTTCTTCGCCTATATTTAGAGAGGATAGTTTGAGAAATGCAAGGAAGTGAGGTGGAGGCAGAGTACAGCAAATTTTGTTAAGGGCTCGAGATGTACTTCTTATTTAGACAGCCGTATTTTTTTTTTCCCCTCTACAAGTCTTGGGCCGAAGTGAACCATCTAACGGGCTGTATCCAGCCCCTGGACCTTATATTTGACAACCCTGAGATGGTTAAAGAAAAAAACTTGAACGCTTTCGGTAATGCATTGGGAAGTCATACAAAGCTGGATGGAGATTAAACCACGTTTCATTTTTAGCCTTCATGCCTCCACGGCAGGTCAGTAAAATGTGTCTTAGAACGTCCTGTGGAAAGGGTGATATTTCCAGTTTTAAGGGTGATATTTCAAGTTGTCTGATTTTAAAAATGTCAAGCTTTATCTCAGTCACACAAGCCACACATGCCACACACACACAGGCACATGCACACACACACATAAAGGCACAAGCACACGCGCACACACACACACATACACGCACACGCACACAAAGTAACCTCCACGTGTTTTAAAGGGACACTGTGCAGGAAATGGTCAAAAAAGGTACTGCAACTATGCTGCTCATTGAAACTGGGCTGCCTATTGCCAAATTTGATATTTACATGAACGTTTACGAAGTAATAAACTATATTCTCTGGTATGGTCCAAGTAGATTCATTTTTGTAGCTAAAAATGGCTATTTTTGGAAATTCAAAATGGCGGACCATTGACAAGATCCCCCTTTTCATGTATGAAAAGTGCAATTTTTCCAGATATAATGAATACTTAGAATTTGATGCTGGTGGTAAGTATTCATGAAAAAGGTAACATTAGTGAATGGGCAGCATGAATTCTGGAAATAAACAATTAAAAATCTCACACAGTGTCCCTTCAAGCGATTTGGCTTGCAAGAGTGGCGACTCTGTCAGTACAGCCAGCAGCAGTCAGCAGCTGAAACATACACACACACACACACACACACTGCTACACGCACACGCACGCATACACTGTTACACGCACGTACACACACGCATACACACGCATACACACACTGCTACGCACACACACATTGTGACACAGGCACATATAC
>NC_085876.1:29489578-29497078 GCF_034702125.1 Engraulis encrasicolus | reverse complement strand
CATTCGCAGAGCGAGTAACTAGTAGCGACGTGTTTGTACGGCCCTTTAGCCATGTTTCCACCATTTCATACCATATTGTTGATTCATTATGTACGTTGTTGATTAGGTATTGTCTAGTTCTCGTTGTGCGTCTTTGTTGTACTTTTTATCAGAGAGACCTGGATGGATGGATGGATGGAGGGAGGGAGGGAGAGAGAGAGGGAGAGAGAGAGGGTGCATTCAGTGTCCAAGTGTTCCCCAGGAGCCCACGTCTAATACTACAGTGAATTATTGATGGGATCAAATGGAGGACGCTTTGCATTGGTCTCAGAGATAGTCTGGAGGAAAGTCGACATAGCCTACAAATGGAAATAGATGGCAATAAAAATGTGAAAAAGACAGAATAGAGCAAGAAGAGAGAGGAAAGTGATGGAGGATAGAGGAACTCTTTGACACTGGGTCCACTGCAATGTCCCAAGAGCCATACAGGAGAAAATCATAGACTTTTCTTCATAGTGATCACCCATCTTTATTTTTGTATCTATTTTTTATTTCTCTTTTTTATCATGTTTATCTTTTTTTATCTACAGAGCAACATGGGACATGAATTTTCCCTTGTGGATAAATAAAGTTCAAGTCTAAGTTTTGCAATCGGGATGTTGAATGAGGAAAAGCCCCCCAAAAGTTGTTGTGCCTAGGCTGAGAGCGGGGAAATAGCTTTTGATTTCTTCAGGTAAGACCTGCTAATGCTTTTAATTTAATAAAATAGGACAATTTTCAGTTCTTCACAACACTACAAACTCTTTTTTGCATAATAATTTGGAACAGTGGAAATGGTGTGTTTGAGGATTATTTCTGAATACCGTTATCATCGGAAAGGTTTGTTCAAAAGTCTTTGATTTGTATTCTAATGGCTGACGACTTGAAAAACTATGCTGACTGTTATTTATATTGATTATTTTGGGAAGTCAGTGAAAAATGGTCATGAAATACAGTACATACAGCAGGGTGAGATAGTGAACTGTGAGTAACTGGGGAGAGGGCTCACTCCTATTCTTACAAATGTCCGTTTAGGTCAGGGGTGGGGAACCTATGTCTCGAGGGCCGTTTGCGGCCCTTGAGGCCGTTTTATCCGGCCCCTGATATAATTTTCATGTTATTCAGCTTCACGTGAAATATGACATTTTGTAAAGGAAAATGCATATGCATTTTGTCTTAGAAAATGCATTTGCAATACAATTAAGTTATATTCAGGGAACCTAGGTGAAGGGGCAGGGGAAGGGCCAGTGAAGTTAAAGTCCATATGCCTCTGTGAATAGATGTGATTTAAGGTGCTTCTTGAACGTAGCCAGTGTGGGGGCCTGGCGTATGTTGGGAGGTAGACTGTTCCAGAGCGTGGGGGCAGCAACACAAAAAGCTCTGTCACCAACAGTACGGAGTCTGGCTCGGGGGATGATGAGATTGTCCTTTTCAGAAGACCGCAGAGACCTGGACTGGGATTGGGGTTGGAGGAGTTCAGAGAGGTACTGAGGAGCAAGAGAGTGAAGTGATTTGTATGTCAACAGGAGAATTTTGTACTGAATGCGGTGATCTACACCCCCACCCAGTAGTCCACAACAAGCTCCCCATGTCCCATTCCTCTTCATGGGCCGTGATTACCTCCATGTAATATTTATACCTGTGGCTGGCTAGACTTAAAGATAAATCAGCTCTGTACTGGACTCTACTGAATAAAAATGTGTAGGCCCTGTGGTGTATTGGACTCAACTGAATATAATGTGTAGGCCCTGTGGTGTATTGGAGTCTACGAAATATAGTGTGTTGGCCCTACGGTGTATTGGACTGTACTGAATGGATTGTGTAGGCCCTGTAGTGTATTACTGTTAAAGGGCTCATTTGTTGACAGAGAAAAATGACAAAAATGGCAAACGGTCCCATGGAAGCCAGTGAGCAAATGGCAATGATGAATAATTTAGCTAACCAGGCTGGTGAAAGTAAATACAACATGGCTGAATGGTCACATCTCTGCATTTAAACAAGGCTGGAGAGAATACACACAGCTGTCTAGTAAGTCAGCACATCTCCACACAATGGAAGTCAACTAAGACTGGTGCTGTTCACATTCTAAAAGGAAGAATCAGACATTACATTATATTCAATTAATAATACTTAGCTGACGCTTTTCTCCAAAGCGACTTTGTTATTTTACAGGGTATTGGTAATATGGAGCAATGCAAGTTGCAAGTCGAGGTAAGGATGGGATTTGAACCGCTGACCTTCTGATCTCAAGACCACCTCCTTGTCATGTGTATTAGGTTCCAGTCTTATGTCTTTGTGCTGTGTTGACCTGTGGTCTCTGTCTTTATGTTGTTTTTTAGTTTTGTTTTTGTTTTTTTGTAGCCTATTTGTTGTCAGTCCTGAATGTTTTTAATACCTGCTACAAACTCAATTTCCCCTTGGGGACAAAATAAACTGAACTTGAACTTGAACTTGAACCATTATACCATGGCTGCGTGCCAGTGAGTGTAGTGTCCTGTGTAGACCTGTCACGATAACAATTTTTGCCAGACGATAACGATAACAAGAAATTATTGCGATAATCGATAATATTGTCTCTCTCGCCATTTTCAAACAATATAATTTGCAATAAAAAACACTGCTATGCAAGGTGCGGCCTCCTTCTTGAAACATTGAATGTAACATTTGGGCCAGCAGACTCAGAGGTTTAAATAATTAAGATTGACGCCTGCTCCAAGAAGAAATGTGTCAAACAATATAATGACGTAAAAATGCAATAAAAATGTGACTACACCCCTTCACATTTTTAAAGCATCACGGCGGGGGATATATATATGTTTTTAAATACATCCTCATGGAGCATAATAGACTCTAAATAGGCTTTTTTGTATTTATTATTAAGGTAAGTTATATAGCCTAGTATTTCTTTAACATTTTCTGTTATTTATCTTTCTCAAGCACACTGAATGGCTTATAGGCCTATCCATGGTGTGATGTAAAATAACCTACTGGTGGTATTGTTATTATTGGTATTGGTATTGTTAATTCACAAATTAGGCTATTACAATACTTAGACAGCTTATTTCAAACAAATGCACGTTGTTACTGGCTAATTGTCAGTCAAAACCCAAATCAGCCCTGTTGAAGGCATTTCAACATCAGCAAAAAGCAAAAGAGCATGAACAGATGCACAAGTTCCATCTCTCTCTCTCTCTCTCTCTCTCTCTCTCTCTCTCTCTCTCTCTCTCTCTCTCTCTCTCTCTCTCTCTCTCTCTCTCTCTCTCTCTCTCTGATACCCTCGACTGGAAGAAGTTGCAATTCTGCGCACTTTAAAGTCCTTTATGAACGCCCATACATTGATTCTTATGAGTTATGAGTCGCCACGCCTCTGTTTCCCCTGTAGCGCGCTCAACCGTTCACATTCTCCTGACAGATTTAAATCCACAAATCTTATCTTCATGATTTGCTTGCGGACTGCCTACTCATATTGTTAGGTCTAAATAAACAAGAAATATAGCGAAAATCACAAAAAGAACAGACAACGAACGTCGGGGTAGGAGGCGCATTGAAATTGAATGTAACATTTGGGCCAGCAATAGTGGAAACTCGGCGAGGTTTAAAATAACACGTCTTCGTCGTGGATATTGGGTTGCTGCGCATGTTTCAAAATGAACATTTGCCTCCGTGTTGGAGCTGTTCATTCCCCTCTCTGAGGAACGTTGCAGATGCGCTGACCGAGACTGGAAGAATATTGCGCTCCTAGTCTCTAGCGCTGATTCTTTGTATTATAAGCGAAGCTCGGGAACACCAGCGTTCTATTTCAAAGACGCAAGTAGCCAGATCAATGCACTTTTTTCCAACCAGAACTGTACTGAAACTTAAAATTACACCAACATTTAAGCGCCATTGCGCTGCGTTGGCCTATAACGCGCCATCAGTAGTCTTATGGCTACGGTAGAGAAAGGGAGAGAGGGAAAACAAAACATCACGCAAATAACTTATCGTTACTTATCGGGGCCAGAAAAGTGATCGTTCTTGTAAAAAGTTATCATACGATTTATTGACTTATCGTATATCGTGACAGGCTTAGTCCTGTGGACGGTTGAATACTGAACAGTGATGTAGAATTGGCTTTAGAATACTCTGACTTGAGACTTTATTTTTCACCCGAGTCAGTCTCTTTCTCCACTTCTCTTCTACAGTTCTCTTTGTCTGTCCTTCCTGTTCTGTTCATCTTGTTTTTCTTTTTCCATACCAGCCTCTATCCTGCCCCCTCTTTCCTCCCTCCTCATCTTCCCCCTGTTCTCTTCATCTCCTCCTCCTCCTCCTCCTCCTCCTCCTCCTCCCTCCTCCTCCTCCTCCTCTTCCTCCTCCCTCTGCTCCTATTTTGTCTTGGTTCTTTCTCTGTCTTTCTTGCCTTCTCACCAAATCTTTTGTCTGTTTCTACCCTCCCTCTCTCTTTCTCTCCATTTTCCTCCCTATCTCTCCATCTATAACCCACAGTTTCCCTCTTTTCCTCTCTCTCTCTCTCTCTCTCTCTCTCTCTCTCTCTCTCTCTCTCTCTCTCTCTCTCTCTCTCTCTCTCTGCTGTCAGGGTTCTTGACACTGCTCATTAGTGGCTTTCAGAGCCCCATTTTACAGCTGACTCACACACACACACACACACACTTTCCCTCTCTCTCTCTCTCACACACACACACACACACACACACACACACACACACACACACACACACACACACACACACACGCACACACGCACACACACACACAGAGAGTCCTGTTTTACAGCTGAGTGCCATACAGCAGTACAGCCTATGCCAGACAGCACAGGTAACTCCCCTCCCCATTCTCACACACACACACACACACACACACACACACACACACACACACACACACACACACACACACACACACACACACACACACACGTTAATTCCTGCACACGCACTCTCCTCCTTTGTCTCTCCCTGGGGATGTTGTTTCTTGGTAGGAGGAAGAGGAGGATGAGGAAGAGGGAGGTTTTGTCACTTAAGTCCACCACGATGCCTCATTAGGCTCCAAATCTCCCTCCACAGTGGAGCGAGACTCAACTATCACACACACACACACACACACACACACACACACACACACACACACACACACACACACACACACACACACACACACACACACACACACACACACACACACACACACACACACACACACACACACACACACACACACCAATACTCACATCCACATTGAAGCAAGACTCAGCTATCACTGTCTGCAAATGGATCCACACAGTGGAGAAAGATGCAACCACCACGTTCTACAAATGGGTCCTGTTACCATCGAAAGTTCCTGTTTTAAGTGGTAGCGGAGCGACTTGTCGCATGAGTAGGTTTGAGCGTGTTAGCAGCATAGTAGTGTCATAGCAGTGGAGCATGAAATATGGCAGCCAAGTGATTTGTGTTAAAGGCAAATAAATTAAAGGCTCTTCATTGGCAGGTGCAGTAGTGCATTGTGGTTGCAATTGTGCTTTTGGAATTTCATAGCCAACACTTGCCTAACAAAACCACAATGTTATATTTAAACCAAGCAAAGGGCGGAATATAGCTAGCTAACCCACTCCTACATTCTGTGCTTTTGGAGAAGCACCTCAGTGTTGTTGGGGGACAGTTTTTTTGGTGTTATGATACTTTTCAAATTTCTGAGTCAGTACTCTTGCCTAAAACCATCCTTTTTTATTTGCAATTGCACCAAGGGTAGAATAAAAGTATGCAAGAGAAAGGCACTGTGGACTCACTCGCCCACTCTTACTGTACCTGTGATGCTCTCCGAGCAGCAGAGTTGGGGGACAGCCTGCCCCCTCCTTTGGCAGTGTTTTTGGCAGAGGAAGTGTAGGCTGTGCGAGGGATGGCAAAGTTTTTATTTATTTACCTATTTATTTATTTACTTCTTTATTTATTTACTTATTTAGCCAGGAATGCAGAGCAGGCAGATCATGTTGGAAAAGTTGCTGCATAGTTATAAAATAGATAAATAAGTGAGTAAGCTTAAATAAAGAAGTGAACTCATTTCAAACTCCTTCGTTGGTAACTTCTCTAACTTAAGTATCCAAAAATAAACTGAACAGTGTAATAGTTTATAGCTCACCAGGCCCCACACGCCCTCATTCCGGAAACGAGATGAATAGTTTATTTATGTTGTGAAGTTTTTTTCTTCTAGTCCTTTGTGCATGCAGGCTATCTTCTTTTCCACTCCAAAGCACTCTTCAAACACACTTCTTCAAAACGTTTAGACTTCTCTGAGCTAAGACCTACACAGCATCTCTGTTTTCAAAAGCATTTAACAGCTACAGATAAACCTGCTGCCAACTTACTGGAGGGACATGCCCCTAAGAGAGCCACAGCAGTTTTGACAGTTGAATTTGACAAGACTTTCAGCGGTGCAGAATGCTGTGAAATGAGTATTAGCCTTCCGGTTAGCTGATGTGGAACAGCAAAGGCTGTAAAGTAATGTCTCTCAACAGGGGTCCTACAGCCCCCGAGGGGGCATTAGGGAGTCCTCGTCGGGAGTTGAGACGGAGACCTCTGACTGGGCGGGACGGGGGTCACTCAGTTGCAAATTGGGGCATTAGTTCATTTTATTTTTAATGCTAAGGAACGTGTTTGCAGGCTTATGATGAAGTCAGGCTGGTGTTTTTTTTCCAAAAGGTTTGAGAACCACAGCTTTATAGCAACTGTCATGTCTAATATTGCCTTTAAAGCATCTTTCATGTCTCCTAGCGTCACTGCTTTCAAAACAATTTTCTGTGCTTGCAGGCTATATGATGTTTTTCACCATCGACTGACTTTTCAAGAGATGCGATTTCCTAAACCAAACTGACAGGCCACTGACAGTGTTCTGGCTGTACTTTGGATTTTGTTTCCACCTGAGAAGCTGACCTTTTTAAAAGCTTTGTGAGATCTAAAATAACAGACCTTAGTTCTCAAAATGTCCTGTTCATTGTTATATTAACATTTTATCTTGATTTTTTTTCTACTTTCGATGTCTCTGTAAGTAGTTTGGCTTTGCTGTGTTGTACATTTCGTGCTTTCAGTTCTTCATGTGATGAAATAATAATGACAGCACACTGAATGCAACCTCAAAGGACTTTAAGGGTTTAGCAAAATAAACAGACACGAAACAGAGATATACATGATGTTGGGCAGAGCTCAACTAATACTCCCTCCCTGATGTGGACTAGCGGCAGGGCTTCACACTGGGCATGAGCTCCAAAAAAATATATCAACTTTATTTCATTACAACGTTTTGATCCACCAGTGGAATCTTCCTCAGAGGCCATTTGTAATGAAATTAAGGTGGGTTTTATGTTTTGTTTTGTTTCTTTGAGCTCATGACCAGTGTGTGCGGATATCAGACTGTCTGGCACCTTGATCACCGTTTTCGTGGATGTGCATACCCTAACCTCCAAACGACTAGCGGTAGCCGGCAGAGAACCTTTAA
>NC_085876.1:29462078-29484578 GCF_034702125.1 Engraulis encrasicolus | reverse complement strand
ATTAAATCGCCGTCCGATACTTCCGATACATCGATACATTTCGATTTTATTTGCATCCCTATTCCTGAGACAGGTACAATACAGTGGCCTCTCACTTCGCTGACGCCCCGCCTCCGTGTAGAAAACAAAGTTTCCCCACTGTCGGCCCATCCACAAAAAACTTTTTGGGGGACTTTCCCCCATTTAGCATCCCGATTGCTAACGAAAATGACCTTTGAAATGCGCTTTTGTGAGAAGTTGAATTAAACTTCTGTAGTCAATGTTGTCTTGCGACATCATCACAAGGCCACAAGCACAAGGGAGGATATCGGAAAGATCATGGAAAGATATACACACTATACTCGCTGCCATATTTGTTTCTCCTGATGCCTATGCACATTCTTGTTCCTCCATATTTGGACACATTGCATTTTTTGTTTGTTTTATTGTTTTTTCATTGTTGTGTTTATTTGTTTTCCGTTATCAGATTTTTAAATGTCACTTGAACATTTCTTTGGGCTTCATTCTGACGGTGTATGAAAATGAGAATGGCGGTGTCGTTATCTACGTAGGTGACTGATAAATGGCTTGTGCTGGTGCTGAAAGTGAGGTCATCAGTCATCATTTTTTGCGTATATCAATGACATTGTACTTTTTATCATCTCGTGTTGTCAGTCATAAAGAGGCCTTACAAAGTTTACATAGTGTGACATCCCTGAAATAGAACGACAGATCCATTGTAAGGCACACCAGGACTTGTTCACAAAAAATGAATATCACACACACAAGTTACCCAAATGTTATTTCATTATAGTTTATTGTTATTTTTCATATGTGTATTTCTTTGTTTTTAAAACCTTTCCAAATGTACATTCCTTTTGCCAGCAAAACTGTCTGTGAATATCTGCCACGTGGGACCTGTATGCCTATTTATGACGTATGACATGGAATCTGTTCATTAAAAAAACGTTCTGTATTACGTGTGTAGAATTCTCTTTTGTCCTGTCCCAAATTAGATGAGTGGCTGAGGTTTGGAATTTGAAACGCTGTGGTGGTTGCATTGGAATGACACTAATTAGAGGAAGTTTTGTCAGAACAACAGAAGCAAAAGAAGTCCTTCAGCAAAATCCAGTTCTCTACCTGATAATTTGCCTTGAGTCGAGTTACTTTAAGGTAATCAAGTAGACACAAGTATTGCAGTTTAGTGGTCAGACATGTCCTGATTATTAAAATTGTGCCAAAATATATAAACTTTGTTTCTTTGAGAAAACAATTGCCCTGCTTCAACCACAAAAAGTAAATGAATAAAGATGATGCATTGTAAACTGTCCTTTAATTGTGTTAATGAATGTCCATTTATGTTTTTATACAATGAGACCAGAGGCATGATGATGAAGTCTTATATTACATTGTATTGTATATGACAAGCTGTGATCTAATCCAACATCCATTCTTATCACATATCCACCTTACAAAGTATGTCTGCTCTAGTCATGATGCTTGGTACAGTTCTACAAAGGTGTGTGTGCGTTAGAGCATGACACAGGAGTGGATTTTCACTCCTGTCCTGTCCCGCTCCCAGAAAAAAAAATCCTATCCTGCCCAATCCTGGTCCAGAGTAAAAAAAATAAATCCTGTCCTGTCCTGTCCTGTGTGGAACGACTCCCAATCCTGCCCGCTCCTGCTCAAAAGTACTCCCACTCCTGTCCCACTCCTGTATTTTTTTTGTATGTTGTTACCTGTATGCATATTTGCCTCCCAGTAAGCAGTTATAGCCATAATAATAGCCAATACAATTATACACAAGCTAATGGGGGTCTGGAGAAACCCTGGGTAGCCTAATAGAAAAAAATATTTTTTCCCCATGTTTATTATTAGGCCCTATTATTATTATTATTATTATTATTATTATTATTATTATTATTATTATTATTATTATTATAGGCCTACTACAGGAGGGGAGGCACCTACATCTTCATGCACTAATCAATAGCCTAGTAAGCCTATATGCCATTTCTCTGTGCAACAAAAAAAGGGAGGAAATCAGATGCTACAATTAATAGTAGGCTATTGTAATGAAACCAGTTGGATTAGTTAAGACTAGTCATGCTACTAGTTCAGTAAGCATGAGTTTACCTAGGTCAACTTCATGATGTTGGTCACTGGTTAGGCTACTGAACTAGTAGCCTGACTAAATCTAAACATACTATAAGCTAATCCAACGGTTTCATGACAGCGTTTGACTTAAAACACATGGGGTGAAACGGCGTGCAGTTAGAGCAGGGAGGCGGAGCAGAGAACTTCCCAAACTTTGTTGGCTGCGCTTTTTGACACTCACAGCAGACGCGCACTGAACACTACTTCTGAATCCTCCTCATACTAGAACTACATCTTGACTACTTTATTTACGATTGCATTCTGTGCTAAATTAGCCTCAGTTAAATTCCCTGTTATTGCGGAGTTGATTGGGAAATGCCATAACGGCAACGTCTTACGAGTATGCAAACCCAGTAGTTCTACAAGTGGCTATTTCACTATCAGATTCAAGAGGTTTCATGTCAACAATGCAAACTCCTGCCTGCCTTATTTGAACGTTTTAACCAGGCGTCCTTTTTTGAAAAGCTGTAGAAGTTTTAGCACAGCACACAAAAATCAACTCCGACAAAGAAGGATGAGATTAAATCAATCGTGCACGCTTTGACTGATGCCATGCGAGTCTATTGTTCTTTCTCTGGTCTGTTTGCCACGGGGACAGAAGTTCCTCAATTATTGCCAACATGGAATTCAACATTCAAATAACATTGAGGACCGTTTTTATAGCGCATTCCCATTCACGCATTGACATTGTCGGACAGGCAGTGTAGGCTATGCGAGGACCTCCCGCAGGAGTCAGGGAAAATGCGCAGCTCTCGCAATCATGATGCACTCAAGGAGCGAAAATGCGAATGAAAGGTTTGAAATAGCCGACATTCAGAACAATAATCATCATTTTTAACCCTTCCCGCTCCTGCCCGCTCCCGTGGAATATTATTCCTGTCCTGTCCCAATCACGAGATGGATAAATGTTTGACTCCTGTTTCACGTGTATCCCGCAGGAATCACGTGTCCCACGGGAATTCCCGAAAAATGTCATCCTCTAGTGTGCGTGTATGTGTGTGTGTTCAGTTTTTTTGGTTTATTTAACAGCTACCACACTGAAAGGTTCCTGTACCAGAGATGGGTGTTGCATCTTTGGTTCCTGGGCAGGAGATTCGAGAACTAGCCCTAGAACCATAATCAGCCTCAATCCATTTCTCCCCTCTGCTGTGATGCTTCATGGACTCTGGATTTCATGCATGTTTTAGAGCAGCAAGTCTTTTATTCGCTGGAACGGTCTGGGATTCTCAGGTTCTGTTTTAGATCAGACTATAAAATGGATCCATTTAAGACACAAGCAGGTGAGAGATTCATCTGGAAAAACAACAGTGTTTACACAAGATGCTTTTAACTGGATGTTGGCTGCCTAACATCTGCCTCTGCTTGTGCGATAAATCTTATTAATTTATAACACCTTAACAGCTGTGCTATGGTTATGAAAGGAGATCGCTTATCATTGGTTACTTATTTATTCCATTGTCCCCTCTGTGCATTAGCCACCAACTATAGTAGACCAATGGTTCTCAAACTTTTTTGAATAAGCACCCCCTGAAGCTCAAGCCTTCCAACGTCCCCTTGACCCCATTATAAGCCTGCCAATACCCCCCTTTGTATTGCAGATTTTCTCGATTGCTTACACACAATTTCTGGTACTTCACACACAATTCTCGGAACATCTCACCCATTTCCCAACTCTCCTAACCAATGTCACTGAACACTAAGCACAATTCCTTGTTAACACTCACATTTCAGTTATGAAACACACTGGTTTCAAACCACTACACACAATTATCTGGATTACACACAATTTTCATGAAGAAAATCCCTGGTTGTCGCATTGAACACACTGTCATTCAAAACACTAAAATCAACTGCCATACTATGTTCACTTCCTCATCACATGGGCAAACTCTCTTCATACCGGTTTACAATCTGAAATCATCACCCCATAAAAACACACATTGCATGTGATATTGATGAAAACATGAGTGGATGCAGTGAGAAAACACATTTGTTTAGTTTTTGAACTCCAAAATACGTTATACAAGAGATCACTTTCATGTGATTACCCAATATTTTACAATAAATTAGTGCAATTTTTTAAAATGTCGGAAAAATATGTAAAACTTATTTTTTGCCACACATCTGTGTACTCTGATTCTAAAAACAATATTTTAGTATTTTATTACAGAAAAATACCCTCTTTAGTAAATAGAACACAGAAGAAATAAGTTTCTACTGTGTGTCAAGTTGAGTATAGAGTTTTACCTTGTGCATATTAGTGTTCAATGGTTCACATAAGAGTGTATTAAAATGACTGCTTGTGTGTGTCATTTGAGAACAAAATGACCTTTTTAGAAGAGAGTACACTGTTTTGAGACAAGATGTGCATTTTTCAGAGGTAGTGTGGAGTTTTGCCCGTTGTGTGTGAGGTTTGAGACCACCTCAACTCCATAGTGCTCAACAACATAAATGTAAAGTGAATGCCCAGGGCACGTTAGAGGTATACTTCATGTTGTAGCAGGGATGGCCAACCGTAGATTCAGAAGCTACAATCCAGAGCCACATATTCCAAAAGACCTGATCAATTAGAGCATTTTAACAGACATTGGAAAAGATAAAGACGAATGAAGCCAGTACTTTTCCGGGATCCGTCTGATGGCATGTGAACGGCACTTTAGGAGACTTTAGGTTGAATGAATGGAGTTCCCCTAGCCCTGTGATGGTAGTAGGAAGCATCTTATGCAAGCCACCAACAAACGCCACAGAAAGTGAAGAAAGAGGGACCGAACATTCAGAAAAGAGGAATCTTTTATTTTAACAGCTAAACCTGCAGGTAATTTGGAATACGTAACACTGGATTGTAACTTTTGAATTCAGGTTACCCGGAGTTGGTCTTGAGATTGTAAGGTTGCGGGTTCAAATCTCATCATCCAGGGACGAGCTGCTCCTGAGCAAGGCACATAACTGCACATCATACAGCTCCAGAGACTAACCATTATTACTCTGTGCCTACATGTCAATAAAGTCACACTGTAACTATTACATTACCTTACATGTAACACAAAGTACACGTAAGCGTGACGTGATATAGTAAGTGTGACGTGATGTGATGTACAGTAATGTTACGGTAGTCATGGGTAAGTGGTTAGGACGTCAGACTTGTAGCCCAAAGTTTGCCGGTTCGAGTCCCGACCCGCCAGGTTGGTGGGGGGAGTAATCAACCAGTACTCCCCCGCATCCTCCTCCATGACTGAGGTACCGTGAGCATGGTACCGTCCTGTCGCACTGCTCCCTTGGTGCGCCATTGGGGCCTGCTCTCTTGCACGAGTGAGGCATAAAATCCAATTTCGTTGTGTGCAGAGTGCAGCGAACACTTGTGTGCTGTGGAGTGCTGTGTCACAATGACAATGGGAGTTGGAGTTTCCTAGGTGGGCTTTAGTCATGTTGTTCTCTGTCTGGCCTCCTGGGAATGGGGACCATCTCATTTCTTTCCCTCGTGTTGGCTTTGATTGGCTGCAATTGCTCCATGATGGCCAAAACCACATTCTACAAACCACAGCAGTATACGGAGAACAGAGCAGCCCAGTACAGTATCCTCTGTCATGGTCCTGATGGCCTGTGGTGTAGTGAAGAACCAGAGCACTCCTGTGGAAGACACTACAATACAGTATAGTACAGTACAATACAGGACAGAAATTGGCTGTAGGGATGATGGGGTAGTGCTGGTGGTGGTGGTGTGCGTGCGTGTGTGCGTGCGGGCGCAACTACAGTATATGCAACGTATGCGTTGCAGGGGGGCGCCAGAGAGAGGGGGGCACCAAAGAGAGGGCATTGGAGGGCGCCAAATAATTATTAAGTGTTTTTTTTTACCTAAATAGTTCTTGCATACCCCCCCAGAAATGAGTAGTTGCGCCCCTGTGTGCGTGCGTGTGTGCGTGCGTGCGCTACACCAATCTACCTTCGTGAGGCCACTGCTATAAGAGCACACCCACATGCTGGGGCCCTCGCTCCATGTGGGGCCCTTTTTCTGGGGCAGTTTTTTTTTGTTACTAGTAACAATAAATACATTATGGTAGAAACATTTCGTCATTGACAGGTTAGGGTTAGGGATTGTTTTGATTTTGGCGCAGTTTAGCAGCCTTTAGCTATTGTTAGGGTTAATATTAATGGAAGGGCCCCACAAAGTAGGGAAGGGCCCCACAAGGGACCCACAAAAATGTGGGTCTTTGTGTGTGTGTGTCTGTGTGTGCGTGCGTGCGTGCGTGTGTGTGTGCGTGCGTGCGTGCCTGTGTGCGTGCGTATGTGCTTGTATGTGTTGGGGGGCAATCAGTTTGCTCTGTTTCTCAACACAGTCTCATCATCAGTCGATAATGGAAACCACACGGGAAGTCAGCAGCTAGCCATCTCCACTGCTGTCTAAAATCACTCTGCTTTTATTTTACAGGAGAGCTCCGACAGGAGAGCTCCGATGTGGTGCCATTATACTCGTGTCTGTGCTGCTGAGACTGCAATGCAGCATAACAGTATAAGGTACCGAGCGGCACTATTCTCAAGCTAAAAGATATTTCCCAAAGACACAGTCACTCTTATTCTCAAGCCACAAGATATTAGATAGGGCTAAAGATGGGGCACACTTGGAAAGGTGGCAACAGCCTCAATGTGACTACCCTAGGATAATAAAAGAGAAACACATAAAATTGAATAAAATATTTTACAAAGACACAGTGACTCTATCCTCAAGCCACACGATTTTTCACAAAGGCAAACTGTGTCAGAGGGAGCCACTGAGGTGCTGCTGTTAGAGACTATTATTCGGTTAATTACCGGACCTTCCGTGTGTAAATGATGGATATTTTCTAAAAGATAATGTCTTCTTAAGAGAGAAAAAAGGGTATTGCCACTGGCAGGGGTAGGAATAAAACATCATTCACAGTCGAGATGTCTTCATATTTCTCACACATATTATTCTCTCAGCATGTCTCCCATTTATAATGTAACAAAGTGGTGCTGGACTTACTTGGAATGTTTTGGAAAATATTGTCTGTTCGGGGACGTCTAGTGCATTGCAACTCTTTAAAGCAGTGGTTCCCAACCAGGGGTGTACCACTAGGGGTACGCGAACACTGCAGGGGCTAGTTAAATTAAATTAAATTCATTATTGATAACAACAAATCAATGCAATAGGGTCACATTGGGCTAGATGAATAGATAAAGAGACTAAGTTAGGGTGTATGGTACTAATGATATGAAAAAGGCTGGCTGTGGCGGTACGCAAAAGAAAAAAGTTAAGGAAGCAATGCTATGAGGGTTGTCTGAATCGCAGCTCTGTTAGTGATGTCTGGTGAATTGTGTGCAACTGGACAATCAGGTTAGATAGGACAACTGGAGAGGGAAAGGACACGAGTGCAGCAAGCCTGTAAATATACTACAAATACATTAAGTACTCATTCGTTTCGTTGGTGTTTATTCAGGACTGTCTGGGCCTTTCACCCAAACAAGCCAGTGGCATCAGCTATCTGCTGTCCTCGAGCCCTTGAGCCTACGCAGGGCTGGACTGGAGGAGAATTGGGGCCCGAGCACTTTTGGCTTACAGTTTTTCTCAATTGGTTTTGTACATTTCTCACAACAGAATAATGATTCTCAAAAGTCTTTGTTCAATTGTGACTTCCTGGTGTTACCTGTGCACATGGTCGAATCAGTTTCTCATTGTTTTCGGCATATAGCAAATGCTCTCATCCACCATGCCATGGCTGTGTACAATTCTCAGTGATTTCGTACATTATCAATTGCTTTTGTCATATCACTCAAAAAGCTTTGTCACTGAATGCACATGAAACTATCTCAATCTTATCTGATCAATGTAATATAAAGCCGAATTTACAACATTTCCCATCCAATCTAAACAACATTTCGCTTCAGAAAAGATCTTCAAGAGTGTACTATTCAATTGACAACATAAGAAATTGATTTGACTAGCTTGTCCTTACACTATGACACAATGACTAACCATTCTGCTGCCGCTGATACGTTCATTGACACAAAAAACTTGATTTTGAAAAACAAATACGGGTTTTGAGCAAGAGACTCGGTTTTGCAGGTTATCCACGGTGTTTTGCCGTTTGTTAAAGCTGTTTTGAGAATGAATATTATGTTTTGCAAATTGCGAGAGAGATTCGAGAGATGTACAAAATCAATTGAGAAATACTGTAAAGGAGCCCCTCATAATTAGCGGCACAGAACTGACTCACCGGTCGGCCCTGCACCCTTGTGGGTCCCTATTTTTAGAAATGTAAAATAATGATAATAGTAATACTAATATATATATTTTTAACATTCCTAGAAATAAGGGCCCATGAGGGTGGAAGGCCCACCGGGAAATGCCCGCTACAGTATGCCAGATGGCCAGTCCAGTCCAGCGCCTACGTGTACATGGCTTTTTCATGCAGACCAAACCAGCATGACCTGCTATGAAAACAAGATGCTGATCATGTCAAGCTGCTGTCTAGATTACACTGAATATAATTATATTAAATACGTATTTACTCTGCATGACAGCTGTTCAGTCGAATCATTGTCGTTATGGAAATGAGTATTCAAAGTTCAGCTTTAATGTTGTGTCCCATCAGGGAAAATAATGATGTCAGACAGGGCTGGGCTGGAACGGGTTGAAAAATCAGGATGGGCATTTTTTAGCCAAGACTGGTCCACCAGGCATTGAGAGAGAGACAATTTAACAGCCCTACAGCCAAAATGCTTTATGTCTATTATACCGGTATATAGGTTTTTGTCTTGTCCTATGTCACACTGTGTTTTATGTCATGGGGGGGGGGTCTGTTTCTGCAACTATCAGATGCACTGTCAATGGCACAGAACAAGCTTCTGTAAAGACGAATAAATAACCAATCAATCTATCAATCTATCTATCTATCTATCTATCTGACTTTCTTGAAGCGGTCTGCTGTGGCGGCATGAGGAGGACTGATACCACTGAGGGAAGGGCCAGACCAAAATCATCAACAGTCCACCGGGCAAATGCTCTGTATGCCATATGGCCAATCCAGCCGTGATGCCAGAAGTCATCCACACGAGTAGACACGTGACAAGACACATCAGCAGACACATGCACTGCTCAAGCGGAGGTGCACAATAATAGCTTCAACGCCTTCAATGTTCCAACGCCTGCTATATACATATTAATGTGTATGTGTTTATATTATTTTATTATGCATCTACTGCCATAGCTGCCCTGTAATGTTCTTTGCATTCCCGGCAAACAGCATACATACACCCTTTCTGCTCATGGAGAAAGTGTATTATTGTCTAATATGTGGAATGAACGGGCAGAAATGTACGCAAATAGCATGCAAATAGCATGGATATTATGTATACGTACATCGTTATCCTTGAAGCCGCATACAGAAATGAAGGCATGCATATAAACAGGCGCTTTACGTTTTTTCCGCTGTCGGCCGCTGCCCTGGTGCCTCTGATATGGGCCTTGTTTATGCCTAATGAGCTGCATGAAACCCAAACCACGATACCCAGTCATCATGACACATAGGCTCCCAGAGAAAATATACGTGTTTTTAATGTGATCAGATTGCTTTTCACAGAAAAAGAAAATGAATAGGCCTATCCCACATAGTGTTTTTTAAAGCGGTTTCACCAAAGTGATCTACCACCAGCACAATATTTAGTTGTGGCTATGTGTCGGCAGATGATGATAAAGTGTAACAGCCTTTACACTTTGCGCTGAGGTTCTTGACATGAATCCATAGTGAGTCATTGCATGAATCTGTATAAATTGTACATGTGCAGTCCAGAGATTTTAGGGGGTGCAAGGAATTTTGTTTGTGTTGAGGTTGCGACTGAAATTCTGCAAGCAAACATTATAATCAGGCCCTCATGGAAAGTAATTAATCACTTAAATCATTTTTAGTGAGTATTGAAGTATTGGTTGGGGTGCGCTGCTTGTCTTGAGCGCAGGTAAGGGGGTGCTTCAAGAACCACTGGAGTAGAGCATAGCACAGTAGCATAGAGCAGAGTTTAGCAGAGTAGAGTACAGTAAAGTAGAATAGAGTACAGTATACTAGTGTAGAGTAGAGTAGAGCAGAGTAGAGAAAAGTATAGTAGAGTACAGTAGCATTTATTAATCCAGGTAAAAATTAAGGCGGTTGTGCTGCATGTTTTTAAATTGTGTTTATTGATACCAGCAAGTCCTGAGTCTACTGTGGATCTAGAGAGGCAAGCCATAAGGAGCAGGAGCAGAGGGAGGGAGGGGAGGAGATCAAGGCCCAGTCACACACTACATTTGCAACATGGCATCATAAAAGTAAGAAAGATAACGCGCGATTTCTTTTTTTTTGTCTTTCTCGACTTTATTTGATAAGAAAGTGTGAGAGGTGGACAGGAAACGAATTGGGAGAGAGACGGGGAGGGGTCGGCAACTGACCCTGGACAGAAATCGAATCCGGGTCAGCCGCATGGCAGGCGAGTGCCCTACTCAGAGGCGCATCTTGTCACCAGGCTAGGCAGGCAGCCGCTTGGGGCCCCCAAGCCCCTATATGGTGAGCAACAGCTCACACTTTTCTACAGTAGTGGCAATTTTGTTTCAAATGTTCATTCCTTTGCATTTTCGCTTGGGGCCCGACCTGACCCTAGAATCGCCTCTTCATTGCGTTTGTGCACAATGCCTTTGCAAGTTAACTCGTGCTCCACAATGTCCTATGACAGGTTAGGTTTAGGGATAGTTTTTGTCTGGGCATAATTTCGCTACAGATTCGCCCTTTACCTTTCTTGTTTCGCTGTTCTTGACAAAACTAAAGCAGCAGAAACATTAGGGTGATGAGGCATGATTTTGGTCAGGGTACAGCAGACCATTTTCACATTTAGCAACAGAAATTCAATGCGCTATGCACATGCGTGTTATCTTTCTTACTTGGTATGATGCCAGTCTGACATGTAAAAGGGGAAGTAAAAGGAGAAGTAAAAACCAAAATGCCATAGTTTATAGTAACTTCACTGAGTAACGGTCTACAGTTGATGTACCTTCAGTGATGTACATTCTGTGCTGGTTGGATCAAATTTGGAGATTTTCATTTTAGGTTCTTAGTTTTTAGATGCGTCTAACGCATCTCTATAAGAGGCTTTGTCCGTCCGTTGGTCCGTTGGTCCGTCCGTCCGTGCCTCCGTGATGCGTTTCTGAATTGTGATTCCCTCTTGTGTCCATAAGGGGGCAGAGTTGAGTAAAAAGGTTGAGAACCACTGGCATAGACGGACGCATCTGTTGTCCGCGTGTCAGACTTGTTTTT
Organism: Engraulis encrasicolus; assembly: GCF_034702125.1. Classification (NCBI taxonomy): domain Eukaryota; kingdom Metazoa; phylum Chordata; class Actinopteri; order Clupeiformes; family Engraulidae; genus Engraulis; species Engraulis encrasicolus. The sequence goes on along the minus strand of NC_085876.1, from coordinate 29,473,149 downwards.
TTCAGTTACAACAACGACTAGCCACCTAATTAGGTACAATGGAATAACTGGTGTAACCGCTATCATGTGCTAGTGTTGTACTTAAATTTACTTCTACTTTTACTTTGGCCACTTCTGACATTTGGTCAACGAGCTACATGTAGCCTATGTATGTATTTCTGTTCACACACCTTTGTACCTCTGTCCGTCTTTGATGTGTGGCACACTTTCTCAATTGCTTCTACCCCTAATACACAAAAAAAATCAATGGTTGGAATACGTGAAATACTCCACATATATCCATAACCTTCTGACATGTAGGGGTATGAATGGGCCTTAAGAATTCATAACCAAATCAAAACATTTCATATCCATATCAACAAAATGCTGTTGAATTGCATGTGCATGTACCCAGACAGTGGGTGGGAATTTAGGCGAGTACATCTATGCAAAAATAAGACCTAACCCCAAAAAAATTGATACAAAAGGTTTTTCAACTGATTTTGTTACCTCCAAGTGTCCTTAATAACATACTAAAAATCTAGGAAAATCTGACTTCAGGAAAGGTGTCATTTTCAAGATCAAAGTTTTTTTAAATAAAGGTTACTACATGATAATTACATTGGCATGAACTAACATGTTTTCAGGATCTGTTTGTTTGGAGTGCTGTTTGGGTGGATAAAGACACTACTGCTATGATAATATCCATGTGCTGTTTGTCAGGGCACATCATCAGTGATGAATCATGGTGTCACTAGGTATTTTGGGTCTTTCAGCAGCTGAACTGAATAGACAGGAGCCACTACATGTGTAAGTAGAGGGCAAGGTGAAACGGTTGGTACTGGAGACAGACAATGTCCTGAAAGGACATAGGGCTTTAGCATAGCTTTCGGGTAAGCCAGAGTAGGGCCTGTTGTAGCTTCATAGGCAAGGGTCGGGGCCTTGTATTCAATTAGGGCATGAAAAAGAGGACATGACTGGGAAACTGAGGCTATGTGGTCAGATAATGATAGATGGTCATCAACAATGACACCTAGATTTCTTGTGGCCTTATTTGAGGCAACAGTAGCAGAATCCATATTGAGCTCGATATCATGGCAACCTAAATCTTTGGCTGGGATCACCAGCAGTGCATTTGGGCGAGGCTCAACTGAAGGTTGCATTCCTTCATACTTGTGGATAGTTCAGAGAGGCAAGCGGAAATGTGTGTGACCGCGTGGAGTCATCTGGCACAAAGTAACTGTGCTTCATCGGTGTAACAGTAGTATGAGAAGCTGTGAGAACAGATAACATGGCCCAGTGATGTGGTGTACATGGCAAATAGGAGTTCCAGCACCAGCCCTTAGGACACCTCTGTGGAGAGGCTATGATTTGAGGACAGCTGACCTTGCCCTTGATACATGCTAAGAATGATACCACCAGACTCAAAGAATGTCTGGAAGAACTTGAGACACATAAAACTCAATTATTTATCTAAGAGAGATGTTAAATAATCATGTTTTGAAAAAGAAAATGCTAGCTGGTGTGTCTGCACAAAGATTTTTAGATTTACTAGAAAACAAAAAGAGATGTCCATAATCTCTTCTGAAGATATCTTCTGGCTTACTAGAAACAAAATAGAAGAGTAATTTTGAGCTTGGCTTTTTCAGATTTTGAGGTTTTGCATTTTGAAATTTAATGCATATTTAATTAGATATAGTCCAATTACCATATTAAAACATAACATTTCAGAAAACTTGCAATACATTTTTTTCTCACAAATATGTGAGTAATCACCGGATTAAGTTTCATGGTGATATCGGCAAGCTAATTTTTTTGGCCTATTCACCTGGAGTGTCTCTTGACCCTTATAATAAGCCTATGGCAGCCATGTTAAAAAAACTCATTTCCCAAAGTCAGATTTTACTAGATTTTTAGTATGTCATTTAGCAGGTCCAATAGTAATAGAATCCATAAAAAAACCTTTTGTATCAATTTTTTTGGGGTTAAACCCTAAATGTACTCGCCTAATTATATCCGTGTCAAAAACATGTCCGTTGATGCTTGATTGCATGTATAGTACATATTAAAGTGAAAGGTGAGGTTGCAATCGGGATCATCAACAAGAGCAGAGCAGGCAGATTTTTTTTCGTTATTTCTTTGTTTTGACTTACAGAAAGAGGGAAATGCACTTAATTTCTCTGTATCACAAAACTCCTAGAAAGCCCAGTCCCAACCACCCCCCACCACCCCCATCCTCTCCTGTCCGAGACTATTGAGGGGATGCATGGTCAAAAAAGTGCAGGGACGGACAAGGAATAACAAGCAGACAGACACAGACCGCCAAACTCCACAACAAAAGGGATTTTTAAGCTCTAGACCAGGGATGGGCAACTTTTTTGATGAGGAGGGCCACGTTTTTTCATCGCCACAATCGGATGACCATGGATCTGACTCCCATCTGAGTTAGAGGTGTAGGCTAGTTGGTTGCTCACTGACTGCCCATATTGTTTGGAGGGAATAGAATGCTCAATGCTCAATATTCTATTGGCCAACAGTATAATTACAACAGATTGATTCAATAGTCGTTTTAAAAAATATGGTCATTATTTTCTTAATTATTTTCTACTGTTTTATCTACGGGCCGCATTGAGTGAGGAGGTGGGACGCATGTGGCCCCCGGGCCGCCAGTTGCCCATCCCTGCTCTAGAGAGATCTTTGACTGTGTCTGTCTTGCAACGAGCCCTAAATTGTTTAAAGGATTTTTGCGGTAAGATCAAAAATACTCTGTGGCTTATAAAAAGAAAGAAAGAGGGGGAAAAGTAAAACACAAAACGGGCATTCATTTTTCTTTTTCTATCATATTTCTTGGTGATTAAAAAGCGCAACTTAAAAGGTGTATCTCTCTCTTCAGCTCATTGGCATATAAGACAAAAGGGAAACATGGCTTTCTCATAGTCACTTTGGCCAAGAAAAAAATACCCTCCTATTAAAAGTTGGCAGAAGGAGCAAATCGCTGTGTAGCCAAACTTTCAACTGTAGTCCATCCATCGTCACAGCAATTTAAAATTGATTTCCTTCTGTAGCCTCTGAAGTTGCTCAAAGCCACAATGTTGGTTGTCTTCCCAGTCTATTCCCTCAGCTTATACAAAAGTATTTCAGACTTTGTTGTCCCAGCCTTGTGTGTGTTGTTTTTTTCGTGTATAAAAGGTGTCAGGAAGGGATGGGGGTTTAGGATGGTGGGGGAGTTTAGGGAGGGTTTGGTTGGGTGCCATGATACACTTGTGTGAGGTGTTCATGCTGTAGTGTATATATTGGGCTCCTAAAACTCCCATCCTCCCTTGTGCTTGTGGCCTCATAATGACGTTGCTGCAAGACATCATTGTCAACAGAAGTTTAAGTCAATATCTCACAAAAGCACAATTCGAAGGCCAGTTTTTTTCTTATTTTCTCCATTGGGATGCTGAATGGGGAAAAGTCACCCAAATGTTATAAAATCATGATGCAGTTGAATGAGTTGCTCGTGCTGTATCTATTGTGTACACGTACATTCCATTCCTCAGAAACCATGCCTTCTCTCTCCTTTTTTTCTATTGAGTCCTCATTTAAATCAATCCTCAAAGCACGAGGATGGATGAAGCAACAGAAGGACAGATATTGAGATCTAGCCACTGTATTCAGCAGGGCTTGAACCTGAACCTTGTCCCTATACCTGTTTGTAACTCCTTCCAAATTTCCATTGAATGTTTTCAGGTGAAAATGTCTCCAAAATAATTTAAACTCCACGTAAGTATATAAAAATTGTCCAGTCTCAATTAATGGTCTCACGTCCTTCACATCGCTCCAGGCCAAGCCTACAGCATGCTCTCCCCCACTTTGATACTAAAAATGGGAGACAGTCCAGTCAGTCTATGGCCTTCCTCTTCCAGTCCACCCTTAGCTGACCAAAGTCTTCTCATAATCAGATATAAAAAAGACAGTCTTGTCAATCTGTGGACTTCATGGTCTTTTGTGGCCTCCATATCACCTCCAGTGTCCAAGGTGCCCTTCATGTCACCTCCCTGTGGCCTGTTGTACAACAACCATATCAACCATATCTCCACCCCCCCATCTCCACCCCACCCCCTCATCTCCACCCCTCTTTTATGACAACCATACCTCCACCCCACCCCCTCATCTCCATCCCGCTTTTATGACAACCATACCTCTACCCCAGCTCCCCCATCTTCATCCCCCTTCTATGACAACTATATCTCCACTCCCTCCCCCCATCTCCACCCCCTTATATGACAACCATATCTTCACCCCATATCTCCATCTTTTCCCTTTCAACTTCCGTTTCTCCATCCCCTCAACCTTCACTCCACTCCACCCAAGGCCAAGCAGAGGTGTTCTGTCCCCCTTAGATATAAAGGAGTCAGTCTCTATGGCCTTTGGGTCCATCCTCATCACCTCCACCTCCACCTCTACCTCACCCAAGCCCAGTTATCCTGGCGGCCTTCCCCTTCTTCCCTGCCCTTGCCCTCCCTAGGTCTCCTCCTTCTTCCCCTCCCTAGGTCTCCTTCTCCTTCTTCTTTCCCAACTCCAGGTCTTCTCCTTCTTCCCCTCCCTAGGTCTTCTTGTCCTCTTTCCCCTCCCTGGGTCTCCTTCTCCTCCTTCTTTACTAGTTCTTCTCCTCCTCCTTATCCTCCCAAAGTAATCTCCTCCTTCTTTCCTTCTTTCCTTCTTCCCTTACTACCTACTCTACCTACCTACATACTCCTTCCTCACAGTAATTATTCTCCTCCTTCTTACCCACACTAGTTCTTCTCCTCCTTACGCACACTAGGTCTAATCCTCCTTCTTCCCCACACTAGGTTTTCTCGTCTTTCTTCCCTCCTTCCTTCTCCTTCTCCTTCTCCCTCTCCCTCTGCGTTGCCATGACGGCGATGGAGCGCCGGTGCAGGGCAGCCACGGAGGCCTGCGCGGCGGCCGTCGTCAAGGCGGGGTAGGAGTTGTCCGTGTCCTGGGAGTCCTCGCTGTTCTGGGACTTGGTGCTGTCCTGCGAGTCGGGACGCTGCCGCAGCGCCCGGTTCTGCTCCTCCTTCAGCTCCAGGTAGGAGCGCGAGAACGTGTGGAAGATGGAGGTGACCGGGAACGCCATCAGCAGGATGCCGCTCAGGATGCTGCTCAGCGCCACCACCTGGCCAGGAGTGGAATAGAGGAGAGGAGAGGAGAGGAGAGGAGAGGAGAGGAGAGGAGAGGAGAGGAGAGGAGAGGAGAGGAGAGGAGAGGAGAGGAGAGTGGAGGAGAGGAGAGGAGAGTGGTAGAGGAGAGGAGAGAAGAGGAGAGGAGAGGAGAGGAGAGAAGAGAAGAGGAGAGGTGAGGAGAGGAGAGGAGAGGAGAGAAGAGGAGAGGAGAGAAGAGGAGAGGAGAGGAGAGTACAGGAAAGTACAGGAAAGTAGAGGAGAGTAAGGTAGAGAACATGAGAGTAGAGTAGAATAGATTAGAGGAGTGTAGAGTAGAATATAGTTAATTCAAGTGGAGTAGAGAAGAGAAGAATAGAGTAGCGTAGCGAAGTAGAATAGAGTAGAGCAGAGGAGAATAGAGAAGAGTAGAATAGACAAGTCAATTCAAGTACAGTACAGTAGAGCATGCTGTCAGCTAGGTGTTGTGTAATGTAATGTATATTTTTATGCAATAAAGTTGCATACAATGTAATGTAATGTTTATGTTATATACAGTAGTATGGTATTACACACCTGTCCAGGTATTGACCGCAGCACCATGTCACCAGCTAAATGTAGTGTACTGTTGTGTATTGTAGTGAATTTTATGTAATCTCGTCAGCTAATTGTAATGTAATGTAATGTAGTGTAGTGTAGTCTAATGCAATGCAATGTTGTCAGCTAAGTGTAATGTAGTGTAGTCTAATGTAATGTAATGTCGTCAGCTAAGTGTAATGTAGTGTAGTCTAATGCAATGTAATGTCGTCAGCTAAGTGTAATGTAGTGTAATGTAATGTAGTGGAGTGAACTGTAACCAATACCCTGTGAATAACTGTAAGTGGCTTTGAATAAAAGCATCAGCTAAGTGTAATGTAGTGTAATGTAATGTAATATACAGTACAGTTCTACACACCTGTCCAGGTATTGACCGCGGCACCATGTCTCCGTAGCCGACGGTTGTCATGGAGATGACGGCCCACCAGTAGCTGCCGGGGATGCTGGTGAACTCCTGCTTAGCGCCCATCTCGCTCTCCGCCAGGAACACCAGCGGCGAGAACAGCGCCATGGCAACGCAGAGGAAGAGTAGCAGCAGGCCGAACTCACGCGTGCAGCGCCGCACGGTGAGCCCCAGCGTCTGCAGACCCAGCGAGTGGCGCGCCAGGCGCATCACGTAGAAGATACGCAGCGCCCGGAGAACTCGCAGCACCAAGCCCACCTGTGCAGAGAAAGACAGGCAGAGAGAAATTACGGATTTCATTCCGCAAACATCATGTATATCATTGCTGTCCAGCAGAAACTTACACTATTTTTTAAATATGTTTTTTATTTTATGCTCTTTATTCACTATAAAATATACATCAGTACAACTGGTGAGTGTATACTGTATGACAAATTATTTAATAACCATCTTTAATGTGAAATGTTTATTTATTGAGAAAATTCATAAGTGCGCTATCTGAAATTAGAATTCAGTAGCCTTTGTATGCATACATCTTTGTTCTCGCTGGACAACGGGCTTCTTGTGATCGTGGGTTTCTGGCAGGAGAACTGCTGTCCGCGCGGCGAACCGATCATAAAAGTGCTTTGCGGGGTCGCTGGACCACTGCACTCGAGGAGTGCAAGTTAAAAGCAAATAGCAAAATAACGTATTGGGCAAGGTCGCTAGCCATGGTGCTGAAATTACTGCCGAGCCCGATGTTGCCTATTTTTAGAAAATGATGCTTGCGCTCGGGAGTACGGGGCTCCAACTGAGAGCTCGGACAATACCCGCAGGTAGAGTGCAGGTGTTAATTTAGACCTGTCAAATGTCATTCCGCTTCTCCCGAACTTTCGTTTTTAACAATAATTAAAAAACATGAAAAGTGGAGATACAAGGTTTCTGCTGGACGGCGACGAAATCATACTATATCATACTATAGTTAGGAAACTTCCTAGTCACCGATTTCATCATATATCATACTAAAGTCGCCCACCTTCTCCAGGTAGTTGTTTCCGCCGGCGGGCTTCTCCCCGGCCGAGAGCGCGTCCACGATGAGGGTGATGTAGTACGGCAGGATGGCCACCACGTCGATCACGTTGAGCGGCGTGCGCAGGAAGCCGCACTTGCTCTGCGTCTGGATGAAGCGCAGCAGGAACTCCAGCGAGAACCAGCCCACACACACCGTCTCCAGCACGAAGATGTTGAAGCAACGCTGAGAACACTCGCCCTGCGGAGAGATGGAGATGAGGGACAGAAAGATAGATGGAGGAGGGATGGAGAAAAGAAGATTTAGATTTAGATTCATATATTGTACTTAATTGAATAATATGACGTTTCAGGCAACATGTCCTTCATCAGACATCTGCCCTACGAAGGCAAAGTGCAGTAAAATTGAAGCTGAGAAAAAAGCCTTCAAAGTATTGAGATTACGTTGGATATTGTAGTCACTGCAGATTTGACATAGCAATATCTCTTAAACGGGACACATTTGGACCATAAGGCTCTGTCACAAGATAAAGGAGGTGTTATGAAGACACCTCCTTTATGGAACGTTGCATGAAACGTCTGTATGAAAGCCCTACCGTGGCCTAACGGTAGGGCACTCGTCTGCCATGCGGCCGACCCGGTTTCGGGTTTTGATTGAAGGCTTTTGATTTGTGTGTGTGTGTGTGTGTGTGTGGTGTTTGTATCAAGTCCAGTCCAGTAGAGGTGTCCGTGTTACATTCTGCTCTAACCTTGGAAGAGGCGCAGTGATGCCATAGATGTGGAAATCACGCAGCAGCAACACAGACACGAGGTGACCTAGACGGCATTATCAAAACATTCCAAAAATGCGGTCTGCCGCTAGTTCATTGCCAGGGCCAGTGGGTGACACAAACAAGACGACACAGACATAATGTCTATTGTGGCACCAGGAGATATGGTCAGAGGAGAGAGGCAGAAAAGGCAAAAGAACAAACAAACAAACTAACAAATAAATAAATAAATGAGCAACGATTGAGAAAGATGAGGAGGTTGGATGGTCAGTGGAGATGAACAACAGATCGGAGTGCAGCACCATCCCCAGAGGAGGACAGAGACAAAGGGATCGAGGTTCAAAAAGTACAGAACGATAGACAGAGTAATGAAGGAAAGGATCCAAGAGAAGCAGAGACAAAAAAATAGACCAGGGAGAAAAAAGAGCAAAGAATCTTAAAAGGCAGGCAAGATATCTTAGAAGACCAATCCCTCTGGATAATCTGGTGCAGAGCTTTGAGGGAAAAAATGGAACAGAGCTTTGAGAACAAGATATGATAGCCATGTTCCATTCTCATTGTAGCAATACAGTGCTGTTTCATCAGAGTCTGCAAAAACTATTTCTGTTCCTAAGTGCTTTTGTGGCTACTGTAAATTAAAGTTTGGCATTGGACACTAAGGTCGAATTCACACCAAGGCATCGCGGAACAAAAGCAAGACGACTGAGGTCTTTCTGCTTAATTTCGGACGGTGTGTTCTACTCTGCCTTTCACACCGACACCATCGGCATGCACAGCCAGTCCAGTTCAAAATACCCCCCACAGCCAAAGTTAGTGTGCTACTTTGCCATTCATTTGAATAGGACACCGCCGGTCACAACCGTCCAAAACCCGCTCGCGTTCTCGAGTTCTATTTTCCAAATGCAGCGCGGAGCGGAGCCAGCTCCCGCGCCGCTGACGTCTGTCTACCACCGGTTGGTGTGGAAGGACAGATATGTTTCCATGCATTTTCGTCACCGCTTTACACACCTAATGACTAGTGCACTCCACATTCTCCCTACAATACCTTTCCCATGATGCACCTCTGTGGGGCCTGTGGGGATACCTGTTGATTATGTTTGATGTTCATGTTGGGCTACCTACTGATTACATTAGTGTTTATGGTCATGATTGAGAATACGGTCTGAATGCAGTGTGTGTGTGTGTGTGTGTGTGTGTGTGTGTGTGTGTGTGTGTGTGTGTGTGTGTGTGTGTGTGTGTGTGTGTGTGTGTGTGTGTGTGTGTGTGTGTGTGTGTGTGTGTGTGTGTGTGTGTGTCCTGCATGCAAAACACTGTTCAATTCTATTTTCAGCCATTACAAGGACTTGGTATGTGCAAAACGACACTCCTCCAAACAAATTCTTCCACCACACTATAATTACACGCTGTGGGATCATATATTCATTTAACAGATTAGGAGTAAAGGGTTTGGGGAGGAAAAAAGATCAAAATAAATAAATATGTGCGTACATGTGCCCTAAATGAAATCATCACTTATCCCTTTCAGTGCTGTGAAATAAACAGAGATGATTTAACGGCAACAGCAGCAGCAGCGATAGCAGAACTCACATGAGGAATGAGGAACAAGGAACACAGCATCCCTGCCATTCTTTAAACCTGCAAAACGCTCACACAAAAATGGCTACACCGGAAAGGGAAAGGGTAGCATTTCTTTGTCGTGTTTTGGTGTCCACAGTCCCAAATGAGCTGAACCCAAAGGAGCACATCCATCTTCCGGCCTTCATTGCCCGTCCTTTCGTCCTCTTCATCTTCCTGCCTTCCTCTTCCTTGGTGTGTTCCAAAGTGTGTACTTACCGCCCTTTACGCACTGTGTTTGAGTACGTACTGTAGGACGATCCATTTGTAATCGTGGCGAAATGAAATGTACTTTAAGTACGCGGATGACGCCTTCTAACTAGCCATTTTTCGAAGTGTGGATTTGGTGTAGGTTACACTTTCAGCACTCAACGGCCACCATGTTTGTTACATAGTTAAATGACAGATCTATCAAACTGCTGAATCTCCGTAATAACAGCACAGTTATGATTAGAAAGACAATTGCTATGTGTACAAGCGACAGGTTTAACAAAAAAAAATGTCAACACAACGAACAGTATTTTCTGTGATTCATTTGTTTTTCGCGGTTAGTAAACTCGGTAACACTTTACTTGACGTGTTACTGCAGTGCATTACACATTCATAGCAGCTGTTATAACGTCTACACGAAGCATTCATGATTGTTTCATGCCGCAACTTGTCAAAATAAAAGTCAACAACCGCAAACGACGACCATACCCCTTTGGATCCACCGCGCCTTATTTATTTTGACAAGTTGCAGCCATTCTGTACGGTACGTTCATGAAAGGTTTGGTATGAATGTGTTATGAAACAATCATGAATGCTTCGTGTAGACGTTATAACAGCTGTTATGAATGTGTTATGCAGTAACACGTCAAGTAAAGTGTTACCGTAAACTCTGATGACACACCGCAACCATCAGTTCTGCTAAGTGTAACAGACAGAATGCGATTCAGACCAACACTTCACCCTCGAATTTTGAATACTCTCTGAGGGCGGCAGGTGCACTCAGTACTCAGTGCACAGTGCGGCATTTGGAACACACAATTCCTCTTCCTTAGCCTAGTAAACTAGTGCCCCCGCTGGCGACAAAAATTGTTTTGCCTGCAAGTGGTATAGCTTCGATCAATGGCCAAATGCTGCCAAAATGCCCTGAATCTGGCAAACCAATAACAACGCAGAGATTTGTTTTGAATCAAAGCGGGCGGGGTTTTGAGTGAGTGACGACGAAGCTGGGGACACTGGGGAAAGCACAACAACAAAAAGTATTGAACAGCTCTCATTTGACTCATCTTAGGAATCAGTTTTGGAAGAATTAAACTTGAGGTTTTCGTTGAAACGTGTGCAGGAAGATGCCCTACGCTCATTTATTTTTAAGAAGGACGTTTTTGCCATTTTACCGACAGGCTATAAAACGTGGATACATGTTCTTTGATGGTAGTAATTGTCAGTTGCGCTGATTGGTCAGAGTGTTGGCCTATAGCAGGGGTGCTCAATAGGTCGATCGCGATCGACCAGTCGATCGCGGAGGCAGTATTGGTAGATCGTAGGAGGACACTTTAAAAAAAAAAAAA
>NC_085876.1:29447078-29449578 GCF_034702125.1 Engraulis encrasicolus | reverse complement strand
TCTTCTATGCTGTGACTTGCTGGGGTGGAAGCATTAGGAAGAGAGATGCTGGACGCCTTGACAGACTGGTGAGGAAAGTGGGGTCAGTGGTGGGCATGGAGCTGGAGTCACTCACCTCAACAGCTGAGAGCAGAACACTGAGCAGGCTGGACTCTATTATGGACAATCAGCATCACCCCCTTAACACCACCTTCACTAACCAACTGAGTCTGTTCAGTCACAGACTCCGTGCTTTCACCTGCAGGACAGACAGGCTAAGGAGGTCCTTTGTCCCTTGGGCCATTCAACTGTTTAACAGTATACAGAAGGACACTAAGAAGGACATCATTATTGGGGATTGGACTGCCTGAGATGCCAGAGCTGGCCCAGATCTGGAGCCTCTTGGCGTGTGTGTGTGTGTGTGTGTGTGTGTGTGTGTGTGTGTGTGTGTGTGTGTGTGTGTGTGTGTGTGTGTGTGTGTGTGTGTGTGTGTGTGTGTGTGTGTGTGTGTGTGTGTGTGTGTGTTTGTTTTTATGTAGCTACTTGACACCTGAATTTCCCCCTGGGGATCAATAAAATTTCTCTACTCTACTCTACTCATCACCTCCAGACTCAGCTGCTGCAATGCCTTACTCATTGGTCTCCCGAGAACATCAATAAACAGATTACAATACATCCAAAACTCTGCAGCTAGACTCCTCACCCACACTAGACCTTGGCACCACATAACACTCATCCTCCATCAGCCACACTGGCTTCCTGTTCAAATTCACTTCATTTCAAAGTCCTCCTGCTTTTTTAATAAGGACCAACACATACTACCCAAACCCCACCCACATACCGTACCTCACAAGTCTCCAAAACCCATACCTACCCACGCACACATTACGCTTCTCTGACACGCTCCTTTTGTCCATCCCCCCCCCCCTCCCCCCCTCTCTGCTGCATGGACGTTAAGTGTGGCTGGCCCTAAACTCTGGAACAAACTTTCACTTTTTTACTTTCGTTACTTTCACTGCAATTTTATTTCAATCTATTTTATTGAGTGTTGTGTTGATTTGATGCTATTTCTGTCATTCTGCTGCACCTTTTACATCTACTTCTGACTTTTCCTTGCCGTTACGCCTTTTAACTTATTTCACTCTGTTGCCATCTCTCCTCTCTCGCTCTCTTTTTCTTTCTCTCTTTTTCTCTTTCTCTCTCTCTCTCTCTCTCTCTCTCTCTCTCTCGCACACAGTCACACTGTGAAATTGAAATGCTGAGAGCTGGGCAATGCACAATAATGGTGGTGGCCAAGTACCTTAGTCAGGTCAGACCTCTTTTTCATTGTGAGTGATGGTTGAGGGAAGAGGAGGGCAGCAAAAGTAGAGCTACCCTTTACACAAGTGGCCCACTAATGCCAGCTCGCAGAGAGTTAGGGCCTCCAATTACTGTTCAAATGGCTTTGCCTCAATATCGCCGCTCTCCGCTCCCGACAAAAGGGATAAAACATACCTCATGCGGAGAAACACCTTTGTTCCTGCTATACAGGCTTTAATGTACTTCACATAACATGGACGGCTGACGGGGTAATTGCGGCACTTAAGTGCTGGGTCAGAATTTGCATGTGTAGTCCCCAGTGTTGTAAGGGTTTGTGTAATTAAATCTAAAAGCTATTTGTGAAGGGAGAGGTCGCTCTTTTGGTATAGCACTTTAAGTTGAACCTGTCAAACGCACTTCTCAGTGGTGGGTCAGTATTTGCATTTCCCTGTCAGATCTCAAGCACATCCCATTTCTTTTTTCCCAGAGCTGGCTGTTACAAGAATGGCAAGGACTAAGTCCTAATGCATTATTATGGGCACCCACTGTGTAATGTCATAGTAATGTAGTGCTATGGTAGTCAAATCTTTTCAATCTTTTCACTGTGGCGCAGCACACTAAGCACTAAGCCCCCCACATATGGACTTCCATGCCCATGGGGACCAAGGTTCGAGTCCGGCTGCCGCCTGGGTCATGTCCCACCCCTACCCCATATCTCTCCCCAGTTCATTTCCTGTCTCCTCTCACACTGTAATGTCAGAATTTAAAGGTACACTGTGCAGGAAATGGTCAAAAAAGGTACCACAACTATGCTGCTCATTGAAACTGGGCTGCCTACTGGCAAATTTGATCTTTACATGAAAGTTCACTAAAGAATAAACTAATATTTTCTATTATGGCCTAAGTAGGGCCGTTTTTGCAGCTAAAAATGTCTATTTCTTGAAATTCAAAATGGCGGACCATGAAGAAGATCCCCTTTTCATGTATGAAAATTCCAATTTTCCCAGTCATAATGAATACTTTGAATTTGATGGTGGTGGTAAGTATTCATGAAAAAGGGTTCTGGAAATAAACAACTGAAAATTGTACACAGTGTACCTTTAAGTCCAAAAAGACCCAAAAAAATGCACTTGCACTCCCTCTCTGGGTGAGTCTGGCTGTACCAGAGGGTTTCCGACGTCCTACTGAGCGTACTGAGCTTCTGAAGTTTACGAACAGGGAT